>NW_009260366.1:19341-20795 GCF_000687185.1 Egretta garzetta | reverse complement strand
GCGGTGGTGGGGCGCCGTGGGGTTGTGGGGGCCTCCCTGGGGACATTGGTGGCCTCCAAGGGGATGTGGTGGCCTCTAAGGGGACTTGGTGGCCTCCAAGGGGATGTGGTGGACTCCGTGGGGACTTGGTAGCCTCTAAGTGGACGTGGTGGCCCTCATGAGGACATTGGTGGCCTCCTTGGGCATGTGGTGGCCTCTAAGGGGACGTAGTTGGGATCTCCCAGGGGTTGTGGTGGGGCTCCATGAGGACGTGGTGGCCTCTAAGAGGACGTGGAGCCTCTGTGGGGACATTGGTGGCCTCCTTGGGCATGTGGTGGCCTCTAAGGGGACATGGTGGCCTCCATGGGGATGTGGTGGCCTTAGACAGGACATGGTGGCCTCCCTGGGGTTGTGGTGGGGCTCCATGGGGACGTGGTGGCGCTCCATGGGGACATGGTGGCCTCCCTGGGGACACTGGTGGCCTCCATGGGGATGTGGTTGGTATCTCCTAGGGGTTGTGGTGGCCTCCAAGGGGCCATGGTTGAGATCTTCCCAGGGTTGCGGTGGCCTCTATGGGGACATTGGTGGCCCCCATGAGGACATGGTGGCCTCCATAGGGACATGGTGGGGCTCCATGGGGATGTGGTGGCCTTAGACAGGACATGGTGGCTTCCCTGGGGTTGCGGTGGCCTCCATGGAGACATTGGTGGCCTCCTTGGGCATGTGGTGACCTCTAAGGGGACGAGGTGGCCTCCATGGGGATGTGGCTGGTATCTCCTAGGGGTTGTGGTGGCCTCCAAGAGGATGTGGTGGTCTCTAAGGGGACTTGGTGGTCTCCTTGGGCATGTGGTGGCCACCAAGGGGCCATGGTTGGGATCTCCCGTTGTGGTGGCCTCTAAGAGGACGTGGTGGCCTCCATGGGGCCGTGCCATCTCCCAGGGGTTGTGGTGGGGCTCCATGGGGACATTGGTGGCCTCCCTGGGGTTGTGGTGGCCTCTAAGGGGATGTGGTGGCCTCTATGGGGACATTGGTGGCCTCCTTGGGCATGTGGTGGCCTCCATGGGGATGTGCCATCTCCGGGGGGTTGTGGTGGCCTCCATGGAGACGTGGTGGCCTCTGAGGGGTTGTGGTGGCCCCCATGGGGACATTGGTGGCCTCCTTGGGCATGTGGTGGCCTCCATGGGGCCGTGGTTGGGATCTCCCAAGGGTTGTGGTGGGGCTCCATGAGGACGTGGTGGCCTCCATGGGGACATGCCATCTCCAGGGGGTTGTGGTGGCCCCCCATGGGGACGTGGTGGCCTCCGAGGGGACGCGATGACCTCATGGGGGACGCCGCCCCTCCCCCGCTGCCCCCACCTGACTCCTCGGCCTCAGAGGAGTAATCTTCGTCGCTGTCCTCCTCCTCCTCCTCGTAGTCCTCCTCCGAGGGGTTGAAGGTCTCGTCCTCCATCTCCGACTCGGAGTCGCCCACCTCA
>NW_009260366.1:18227-19061 GCF_000687185.1 Egretta garzetta | reverse complement strand
GCCACCAAGGGGTGGGGACAACCTGGGGATGGGGACAACCTGGAGAACCTGGGGGGGGGCCCAACTTGGAGGTGGGGCCACCAAGGACCTGGAGAACCTGGGGGTGGGGACACCAAGGTTGGGGACAACCTGGGATGAGGTCATCAAGGGTGGGGACAACCTGGAGAACCTGGGGGTGGGGCCAACCTGGGATGAGGTCACCAAGGGGTGGGGACAACCTGGAGAACCTGGAGGTGGGGACAACCTGGGGGTGGGGCCACCAAGGGTGGGGACAACCTGGGGGCAGGGACAACCTGGAGAACCTGGGGGTGGGGACACTGAGGGGTGGGGACAACCTGGGGGCAGGGACAACCTGGAGAACCTGGGGGTGGGGACACCAAGGATGTGGACAACCTGGGGGTGGGGACACTGAGGGGTGGAGACACCAAGGGGTGGGGACAACCTGGGGGTGGAGACAACTTGGAGTTGGGGACAACCTGGGGGTGGGGACAACCTGGGATGAGGTCACCAAGGATGGGGCCAACCTGGAAGTGGGGCCAACCTAGGGGTGGGGCCATTAAGGGTGGGGCCAACCTGGGGGCGGGGCCAACCTGGAGAACCTGGGGGTGAGGACACCAAGGGGTGGGGACACTGATGGGTGGGGACAGCCTGGGGGTGGGGACATCGAGCATGGGGACAACTTGGGGTGGGGCCAACCTGGAGAACCTGGGGGTGGGGCCACCAAGGGATGGGGCCACCAAGGGGTGGGGACAACCTTGGGTGAGGCCAACCTGGAGAACCTGGGGGTAAGGCCACCAAGGGGTGGGGACAACCTGGGGGCGGGGCCACGGAGGG
>NW_009260366.1:13866-17438 GCF_000687185.1 Egretta garzetta | reverse complement strand
CCCCCCCCAGTGGGGGTTTTCCCCCCCCCCCCCCACCCCGGCCTACCTCAACTTACCCACTCGGTGCAGTTGACCAAGGCGCTGCTGGTGGGTTGGAGAAGGCAGGTGCTGCGGTACGGGGCGCCGTTGAAGCTGGGGGGGGGGAAAAAACCCAAAAAGACATCAGAACCCCCCCCAAAAAATAGGAGGGGACTCCCCCAAACCTATGGAGACCCCAAAAAAACCCATGAGACAGCCCCAAAACTAGGAGGAGGGCCCATAAAACCTTGAGGACACCAAAAAAAGCCATGAGGAGAGCCCAAAAAACCTTAAGGAGACCAAAAAAACCCCCATGAGACACCCCAAAAACCTTGAGGATGCTCCAAAAAACCATGAGGAGACCCCAAAAAACCTTGAGGAGACCCTCAAAAACCTTGAGGAGACCCCAAAACCCACGAAGAGACCCTCAAAAATGATGAGGAAACCCTAAAAAGCCATGAGGAGACCCCAAAAAACATGAGGAGATCCTCAAGGACCAGGAGGAAACTGCCAAAAACCAAGAGGGGACCCCCAAAGACCAGGAAGGGACCCTCAAAGACCATGGAGACCCCCAAAAGCCACGAGACAGCCCTAAAAATATGAGAACACCCCATAAAACCATGAAGACACCCCCTCAAAAACCTTGAGAAGACCCCAAAACCCATGAGGAGACCCCAAAAAACCATGAGGAGACCCCCAAAGACCAGGAGGGGACACCCCAAAGACCATGGAGACCCCAAAAAAAGCCCTGAGACAGCCCCAGAACCGTGAGAAGACCCCAAAATCCTTGAGGAAATCCCAAAAGAGCCATGAGGAAAGCCCAAAAACCCATGAGGAGACCCCCAAAGACCAGGAGGGGACACCCCAAAGATCATGGAGACCCCAAGGAAGCCATGAGCCAGCCAAAAAAATACGAGGAGACCCCAAAAAACCAGGAGGAGACCAAAAAAAACCCCTGAGGAGACCCCAAAACCATAAGGAGACCCCATAAAACCATGAGGAGACCCCAAAAACCTTGAGGAGACCCCATAAAACCATGAGGGGACCCCAAAAACCCATGGAGAGACCCAAACAAAGCCATGAGATACCCCAAAAACCTTGAGGAGGTCCCAAAAAAGCCATGAGGAGACTCCCAAAAACCAGGAGGGGACCCCCAAAGACCAGGAGGGGACCCGAAAAACCATGGAGACCCTAAAAAAGCCATGAGGCAACCCAAAAACCATAAGGAGACCCCAAAAAGCCATGAGGAGACCCCAAAAAAGCCATGAGGGAACCCCCAAAAACCATGGAGAGACACAAAAAACCAGGAGAAGACCAAAAAAACCTATGAGGAGACACCCAAAAACCTTGAGGAGACCCCAAAAAACCATGAGGAGATCCCCAAAGACCAGGAGGGGAACCCCCAAAGACCAGAGAGACCCCAAAAAAACATAAGGAGGCCCCAAAAAGCCATGAGGAGACCCCAAAAAACCATGAGGAGACCCCAAAAAGCCATGAGGAGACCTCAAAAACCACGAGGAGACCGCAAAACCCATGAGGAGACCTTCAAGGACCAGGAGGAAACCCCCCAAAACCAAAAGGGGACTCCCCAAAGATCATGGAGACCCCAAGAAAGCCATGAGCCAGCCCAAAAACTATGAGGAGACCTCAAAAAACCTCGAGGAGACCAAAAAAAACCATAAGGAGACCCCAAAAAACCTTGAGCAGACCCCAAAAAACCTCGAGGAGACCCCCAAAAGCCATGAGGAGACCCCAAAAAAACAGGAGGAGACCCCCAAAAACCATGAGACCCTCAAAACCCATGAAGAGACCCCAAAAACTATGAGTAGACCCCAAAAAACCATGAAGAGACCCTCAAAAACCAGGAGAAGACCCCAAAAAAGCCACGAGAGCCCCAAAACTATGAGGAGACCCCAAAACCCATGAAAGGACCCCAAAATCCATGGAGATGCCCCAAACCCACAAGGACACCCCAAAAAATGATGAAGAGAAGATGGTGGCACCCCAAAAATGTTTGTGGGACCCCCAAAAGGGTGGTGAGACCCCAAGAAAGGTGGTAGGACCCTAAAAAATGTTGGTGGCACCTCAAAAGGGGTGGTGGGACCTCAAAGATGGGTGGTGGGACCCCAAAAAAGGGTGGTGGGATCTCAAAGAAGATGGTGGGACCCCAAAAAACCATTTTGTCTCCTCAAAGAAGGTGGTGGGACCCCAAAAAGGTGGTGGGACCCCAAAGATGCGTGGTAGGACCCCAAAACGGGGTGGTGGGACCCCAAGAAAGGGTGGTGGGACCTCCAAAAAAGTCTTGTCTCCTCAAAGATGGGTGGTGGGACCTCAAAGATGGATGGTGTGACCCCAAAAAAGGGTGGTAGGACCCCAAAGAAGGGTGGTGGGATCCCAAAGAAGGGTGGTGGGACCTCAAAAGGGGTGGTGGGACCTCAGTGAAGATGGTGGGACCCCAAAACCACATCTTGTCTCCTCAAAGATGGGTGGTGGGACCCCAAAGAAGGGTGGTGGGACCTCCAAAATGGGTGGTGGGACCTCAAGGAAGATGGTGGGACCTCAAAGATGGGTGGTGGGACCCCAAAGAAGGGTGGTGGGACCTCAAAAGGGGTGGTGGGACCCCAAAAATAGTCTGGTGGGACCCCAAAAAGGGGTGGTGGGACCCCAAAAAACCACCTTGTCTTCTCAAAGAAGATGGTGGGACCCCAAAGAAGGGTGGTGGGACCTCAAAAATGGGTGGTGGGACCCCAAAGAAGGGTGGTGAGACCTCAAAAGGGGTGGTGGGACCTCAAAGATGGGTGGTGGGACCCCCCAAAGCCCTGGGCTCACCCCAACTCCCGGAAGGGGACCTCAAACTCCAGCTCCTCCTTGGTGAGGGCCTCCACCTTCTCAATGAAGTTCTTGAAGGCCGTCTTGAGCTTGTGGCGCATCTCCCGCTCCATCTGGGGGGGATTCAGGAGGACATGGAGAGGTCACCTTGAGGCCTGGTGGCATCTCAAGGGGGTTTGAGGTGAGGTGGGACATCTCCTGACCTGCTCGGCGTAGAGGTCATCGCGGTCGTGCATGTGTTGGTGCTTGCCCAGGTCGGTGGTGATCTCCCCCACCTCCGTGTAGAACTGGACGTCCGTGTGCCGCTTCTTCCCAAACATGATGGCGTTCTGGAGATGATGGAGATGAGGAAGGGTCACCAGGAGGTCCCAGGGCAGGGTGGGGGGGAGGTGGTAGAACTCCAAAATGACGTTGGGTTGGGGGTATGGAGGTGGTAGAACCCCAAAATGACCTCGGGGTGGGGGTGAGGAGGTGGTAGAACCCCAAAATGACGTTGGGTTGAGACGGGGGAGGTGGTAGAACCCCAAAATGACGTTGGGTTGAGACGGGGGAGGTGGTAGAACCCCAAAATGACGTTGGGTTGAGACGGGGGAGGTGGTAGAACCCCAAAATGACGTTGGGTTGGGGGTGGGAGGGTGGTGGGACCCCAAAATGACGTTGGGTTGGGGGTATGGAGGTGGTAGAACCCCAAAATGACCTCGGGGTGGGGGTGAGGAGGTGGTAGA
>NW_009260366.1:11793-13167 GCF_000687185.1 Egretta garzetta | reverse complement strand
CCCCCAAACCACACCCCATCCCAAGGACCAGGAGCAGGACCAGGAGAAGGTCCAGGACCAGGGGCAGGAGAAGGTCCAGGTCCAGGATCAAGACCAGGACCAGGGGCAGGTCCAGGAGAAGGTCCAGGACCAAGCCCAAGCGCAGGTCCGGGTCCAGGACCAGGACCAGGACCATGACGAGGACCAGGACCAGGTCCAGGAGCAGGAGCAGGACCATGAGCAGGTCCAGGACCAGGGGCAAGACCAGGACGAGGACCAGGACCAGGTCCAGGACCAGGGGCAGGAGAAGGTCCATGGGCAGGATCAGGACCAGGACCAGGACCAGGAGCAGGAGCAGAAGCAGGAGCAGGTCCAGGAGAAGGTCCAGGACTAGGGGCAGGACCAGGAGCAGGTCCAGGACCAGGAGAAGGTCCAGGGGCAGAACCATGAGCAGGTCCAGGACCAGGACCATGGGCAGGAGCAGGACCATGAGCAGGTCCAGAGGCAGGACCAGAAGAAGGTCCAAGACCAGGACCAGGAGAAGATCCAGGGGCAGGACCAGGACCAGGACCATGACCATAATCACGACCAGGACCAGGAGCAGGACCAGGAGCAGGCCCAGGCCCAGGTCCAGGACCGTGACCAGAAGGTCCAGGTCCAGGAGGAGGACCAGGAGCAGGTCCAAGACCAAGCCCAGGACCAAACCCAGGACCAGGAGCATGACCAGGAGAAGGTCCCCGGTGGTGGCTCACATCTCCTTGACGAAGGTGGCCTCAGGGTTGGGGAAGATGTTGCCCTCGTTGCGACCCAAGGCGCTGCCCGGGCAGTAGAAGTTGATGCGGAGGTAGGTGTAGTCCCCTTCCACCGACATGCTGATGTTCTGGAGAAGAATTTGGGAGGGAACACCTTGTCACCCCCCCCAAAAAAAGTGGGGGGGGAGGGGCACGGGAACCCCCAGAAGGGGGAGGGGGAGAAGGTTTGGGTGGGAAAGGCTTGGGGGAGGGGGTGGTGGATCTCAGGAGGTTTGGGGGGGAGGTGGTGGCATCCCAAAATGATGTTGGGTTGAGGAGGGGGAGGGCGTTGAACCCCAAAATGATGTCAGGGTGGGGGTGGGGAGGTGGTAGAACCCCAAAATGATGTCAGGGTGGGGGAAGTGGGGTGGTTGAACCCCAAAATGACCTTGGGTTGGGGGGGGGGAGGTGGTAGAACCCCCAAATGACCTCAGGATGGAGATGGGGAGGTGGTTGAACCCCAAAACTACGTTGGGTTGAGGAGGGGGAGGTGGTAGAACCCCAAAATGACGTTGGGTTGGGGGAGGAAGACGTGGTTGCCCCCCAAAACTATGTTGGGGTGGGGGTGGGGAGGTGGTAGAACCCCAAAATGACCTTGGGTTGG
>NW_009260366.1:4093-5015 GCF_000687185.1 Egretta garzetta | reverse complement strand
CAAATTTTAGGCCCTGCCAAAAATTTTAGGCCCCACCCCAAATTTTAGGCCTCACCCCCAATTTTTAGGCCCTGGCATTCAAATTTTAGGCCCCTCCCCAAATTTTAGGCCTCACCCCCAGTTATTAGGCCCCTCCCCAAATTTTACATCTCACCCCAGATTTTAGGCACCTCCCCAAATTTTAGGCCCTGCCCCTAAAATTTTAGGGCCCTCCCCAATATTTAGGCCCTTCCCCAAATTTTAGGTTCCTCCCAAAATTTTAGGCCTCACCCCCAATTTTTAGGCCCCTCCCAAAACTTTAGGCCCCACTCCAAATTTTAGACCTCACCCCCAATTTTGAAGCCCTATCCCTCAATTTTTAGGCTTCTCCCCTCAAATTTTAGGCCTCATCCCCAGTTTTTAAGCCCCTCCCCAAATTTTACATCTAACCCCAATTTTTAGCTCCCCACCCAAATTTTAGACCCTGCCCCTCCAATTCTTAGGCCCCTCCCCAAATTTTAAGCCCTGTCCCCCAAATTTTAGGCCTCACCCCCAATTTTTAGGCCCCTCCCTGATTTTTAGGCCCAACCCCAAATTTTAGGCCCCACCCCAAATTTTAGGCCTCACCCCCAATTTTTAGGCCCCTCCCCACACTTTAGGCCTCACCCCCCATTTTACAGCCCCTCCCCAAATTTTAGCCCCCTTCCCAAATTTTAGGCCCTGTCCCTCAAAATTTTAGGCATAACCCCAAATTTTAGGCCTCACCCCCAAATCTTGAGCCCCTCCCCAAATTTCATGTCTCGCCCTAATTTTTAGGCTCCTCCCTCAAATTTTAGGCCCGTCCCCCAAATTTTAGGCCCTTCCCCAAATTTTTAGGCCCAACCCCAAATTTTAGGCCTCCCCCCCAAATTTTAGGCCTCCCCCCCAATTCTTAGGCCCTGCC
>NW_009260366.1:0-3101 GCF_000687185.1 Egretta garzetta | reverse complement strand
GGGGGAGGGGCCGAGCCGCGTGGTTTTTGGGGGGGGTGGGGACCTCCATGGACCTTCTCGAAGCCCTCCTTGCTGAGGGAGTCGTTCCAGCTCTTCATGAAGTCCCCGGGGAACTTGTCCTTGCTGAAGACGCCGATGCGTTTCCCACCCTTGCTGGCCTTCAGGGCCTCCAGCATCTTCTCAAAGTTGGCTTTGTTGCTCTCGTTCTGAAGGAAAATGGCCGCCGGGGGCAGGGCAACCATCATCCCCACCTCCATCTCCATCCCACACCTTCATCCCCATCTTCACCTTCGTGTCTAGCTCAGCTCCACCTCCAGAGCTTCACCTCCATCTTGGTCCCACCTCCATCTTCATCCCCATCTCCACCTTCGTATCCAGCTCCACCTCCATCTCCACCTCAGCTCCACCTCCAGAGCTTCACCTCCATCTTGGTCCCACCTCCATCTCCGTCCCACCTCCATCTTGGTCCCCACCTCCATCTTCCTCTCCACTTCTATCTCCATCCCCACCTTCATCTTCATCCCCACCTCCATCTTCACCCCCATTTTCACCTTCATGTCCACCTCCATCTCCATCTCCAGAGCTTCACCTCCATCTTGATCTCACCTCCATCTTGGTCCCACCTCCATCTTGGTCCCACCTCCATCTTCATCTCCCCCTCCACCTTTATCCTCATCTTCGCTTTCATGTCCACCTCCATCTCCACCTCCTTCACCTTCATCCCCATCTTCATCTTCCACCTCCATCTCCATCCCACCTCCATCTCCATCCCACCTCCACCTTCATCCCCATCTTCACCCTCACTTCAACTTCCACCTCGTGTCCACCTTCATCTCCATCTCCGTCCCATCTTCACCTTCATCCCCACCTCCATCTCCAGAGCTTCACCCCCATCCCACCTCCATCTCCACCTCTGTCCCACCTCCACTTTCATCTTCACCTTCGCTTCCACTTCATGTCCACTTTCATCTCTACCTCCATCTCCACCTCCAGCCTGATCTCCATCCCACCTCCACCTTCATCCCCATCTTCACCCTCACTTCCATTTCTACCTCGTGTGCACCTTCACCTCCGTCTCCATCCCATCTCCACCTTCATCTCCAGCCCCATCTTCACCTTCACGTCCACCTCCATCTTGACCTCCTTCACCTCCAACCTCATCTTCACCCTCACTTCCACCTCATGTCCACCTTCGTCTCCACCTCCATCCAATCTCCATCTCCATCCCATCTCCACCTTCATCTCCAGCCCCACCTTCACCTCCATCTCCACAGCTTCATCTCTGTCCCACCTCCATCTTCATCCTCACCTTCACGTCCACCTCCACCTCAGCTCCATCTCCAGAGCTTCACCTCCATCTCCCATCCCAACTTCTCCAGCCCCATCTCCACCTCACCTCCACCTTCATCTTCATCCCTACCTCAATCCCATCTCCACCTCCATCTACATCTCCAGCCTCATCTTCATTTTCCATCTCCATCTCCATCCAACCTGCACCTTCATCTTCATTTCCATCTCCATCCCACCCTACCTCCATCTCCACCTCCATCCCACCATCTCCATCTTCACCTTCACCTCCATATTCATCTCCACCCCACCTCCACCTTCATCTCCAGCCTCATCTTCATCTTCGCTCTCCATCCCGCCTCCATCTCCCTCCAGCCTCCACCTTCATCTCCAGCCCCATCTTCACCTCCATCTCCACCTCCATTCCACCACCTCCATCTCCACCTTCATCTCCATCTCCATCCCACCACCTCCATCATCTCCACCCCACCCCCCGGTTGCTCCTCACCTTCTCCCGGACGAGGAGGGTGATGGCGGGGACACCATTGGCGCTGTCCCCACCCTTGCCGTGGGCCACCTGCTTGAGGAACTCCACCTTCTTCTTGCTGGCCATGAAGAGGATCTTCTCCTCGCAGAAGACCATGATGGTGTCCGTCAGCTCGTAGCCGAAGAGCCACGTCTGGGGCAGGGCAGGGTGGGGTGGGGTTAGACATGGGGGGAGGGGAAGGTGGGACCTCAAGGAGGGTGGTGGTGGGAACTCACGGGGGGTGGGGTGGGAACCTCCAAGGGTGCTAGGAAGCTCCAAGGGTGGTGGGAACCCCCAAAAAGGGGTGGTGGGACCCCAAAAAAGGGTGTTGGGAACCCCTCAAGGGTGGTGGGACCCCAAAAGTAGTGGTGGGACCCCAGAAAGTGGTGGTGGGAACCCCTCAAGAGTGGTGGGACCCCAAAAGGGGGTGGGGGGACCCCCCCCTCAAGGGTGATGACCCCCCCCAAGGGTGGTGGGACCCCAAAACTGGTGGTGGGAACCTCTAAGGGTGATGGTGGGACCCCATAAATGGTGTTGGGAGCCCAGAAGGGGGGAGTGGGACCCCAAAAGTAGCGGTGAGATTCCAAAAAGAGGTGGTGGGACCCCAAAACTGATGGGGGGAACCTCCAAGGATGGTTGTGGGACCCCAAAAGTGGTGGTGGGACCCCAGAAGGGGGTGGTGAGACCCCAAAACCTTTACTGGGAACCTCCAAGGGGGGTGGTGGGAACCCCTCAAGGGTGGTGGGACCCCGAAACTGATGGTGGGAACCTCCAAGGAGGGTGGTGGGACCCCAAAAGTGGTGGTGGGAGCCCAGAAGGGGGGGTGGGACGCCAAAATTGATGGTGGCAACCTCCAAGGGTGGTAGGGGAACCCCAAAAGGGGGTGGTAGGACCACAAAACTGATGGGGGGAACCTCTACGAGTGCTGGGACCCTCCCAAAAGGGTGGTGGGACCCCAAAAAGGGGGTGGGGGGACCCCCCCCCAGGGGTGATGACCCCCTCCAAAGGTGGTGAGATCCCAAAAAATGGTGGTGGCCACCTCTAAGGGTGATGATAGGACTCTAAAAATGGAGATGGAACCCCAAAAGGGGGTGGTGGGACCCCCCCAAAAGGGTGGTGGGACTCCAAAAAGGGGTGGTGGGACCCCAAAACTGGTGGTGCGACCCCAAACTTCATGGTGGGAACATCTAAGGGTGATGGGGGAACCCTAAGAGGGGGTGGTGGGACCCCAAAAAATGGTGGTGGGACCTGAAAACTGGTGGTGGGACCCCAAAACCTTTACTGGGAA
>NW_009260365.1:59342-60134 GCF_000687185.1 Egretta garzetta | reverse complement strand
GCTAGCCGTAGCTGTTGTGCTTGTAAATATGTGGCTGTCTCGTAGCTATGCTGAATTGAAGCTTTGGTTTTTTTAACACCCCTAGGGAGCGAGAAATGGAGCTATACGGGCCCAAAAAGCGAGGCCCCAAGCCCAAAACCTTCCTGCTAAAGGTAAGGAGGCCAGAGCCCCGCGCGCGCTGGTGCCGCGTGCCGCAGCGGGGAGCGGGTCCCTCTCCGGCCCCCGTGGAGGATGCGAAGGCGGCCTCTGGTCTCGTAAGTTGTAATTACGCAGCCGGATGGCAGGATAATAAAGTCACCGGTTGATTTATCTTCTTTGCAGGCCCAGGCAAAAGCAAAAGCCAAAACCTATGAATTCCGCAGTGACTCTTCCAGGGGCATCCGGGTGCCGTATCCCGGCAGGTCCCCCCAGGAGCTGGGCTCCACGTCCCGGGCTAGGGAAGGACTGAGAAACATAGCCCTGGCTCCCCAGGGCAGCTCCAGCACCAGCACCCCCAAGGGAGACAGCATCCGGGACCGGGTGATCCGCGTGGAGGAGAAACCTGGGGAGACCCCCAAAAAGAGAGGCCCCAAGCCCAGGAAGGAGCTCTACAAGGACCTGGCGGAGACTCTGGACGCCTCCAAGAGGAAACTGGGGGACCCGGGGGACAAGGTGGGGGACTACCTGAAGGCCAGGAAGATGGAGGAGGCGGCGGCAGGGGTGGCCAAGTTTGGCTCGGGACACAGCGTCATCCAGCTGGCCAGGCGGCAGGACCCCGACCTCCCCGGCGCCCCGCCCGGCCCCAACCGCCCC
>NW_009260365.1:57833-58994 GCF_000687185.1 Egretta garzetta | reverse complement strand
CGTGGGCAGCCTGTACCGCGACGGCGTGGGGGGCCAGGCGGGGCGGCCCTCCCTCATCGCCAGGATCCCCGTCTCCAGGATCCTGGGGGACCCCGAGGAGGAGTCCTGGAGCCCCTCTCTCAACAACCTGGAGAAGGTGGTGGTAACTGATGTGACCTCTAACTTTTTGACCGTCACCATCAAGGAGAGCAGCACGGACCAAGGATTCTTTAAAGAGAAGCGATGAGGTTGTCGGAGGTGGTGCTGGGGTTTTCTTCGGTCAGATCCAGACAAAAGCTTGGTTAGAGCTTGGTGGGCCCTTTTTTTTTTTTTTTTTTTTTTTTTTTTTTAATTTTTTACTTTTTTTTAAATTTTTGTCCTGGAGAGGATTTAGAAACTGTCCTGAATTCATTAACTCATTCTTTTTTTTTTTTTTTTTTTTTTTTTTCCCCCCCACGTCTTACATTTCGTTGGAAAGATTATCTCTAGAGTTATATTTTCTATTAGATGTAAATATGTTATTTAAGAAAAAATGCTTATATATATCTATATATATATATTTCAACTCTGAGTTGTTTTATTTAAATGGAGACAACAGTGACTGCTCAGTTGCTCTTAGAAAGGACAATAAAACTGAGAACTAACGGAGTTCATGCATCTCTTGCAGGAGCCGGTGTACATAACGAGCGATGTTCATAGCTAATTATGTTCTGGGTTTTTTTAACTATTATTTTTCATATGATGCTGTGGATGGTGGAGGGGGGAAGCGTTACTCCCCCGGAGGGCGAGGCGCCCTGATTTCTTGATTGTGATATAAGGTGTTGCTTGTACAATCAAGTGTGCTGTGTCCAGAACTGTTGCCCGTGACGGTTGAAGTAAGCACTTGAATTTGCAGTGTTGTTGGGGAGGGGGCGTTTCCAGCTTAACAAAAAGAAAACCTGATGTTGCTGCGAAGTCGGGGCGGGGGAAAGCAGAAATCCATAAAAAGGCTGAAGCTGTTCTCGCGGAGTATGAACTTGAATTACCTTTGCTTGTGAAGGAAGAGGAGGCTTGCGTGTGTAAGGTTCCCGAGAGGGGTGATACTGAAATGCACTTTATAGAGTTGTCGTAGCAGTTGTGGGAGACGGGACTGAGCTGAGAATCTGTTTTCATTTTGTCTGGTCGTTTGATTCTGTTCCCCCA
>NW_009260365.1:56965-57635 GCF_000687185.1 Egretta garzetta | reverse complement strand
AGACTGTTAGAAGACTCCAGATAAAATGTTTTGTAATACCCACATCTCTGACAAATCCCAGAGCCACCTTTATGCATTCAGAGACAATAAATATTTCCCTTTTCTTGTGCTAGTTAAACAATAGCCAAGAGGCGAAATGCTCCCGTGCGCGAGCAGCCCCGCCGCCGCGCGCGGCGTTTTGTGGTTTATTTGCCTGTGTTATTTCTCCTGGCTCTCTGGGACCCGGCCGTTTTTCTCCCCGGGCTGGGGCAAGGCACAGCCCTGGGGTTTGGTGGCTCTGGACAAAGTGCAGCGGTTTCCCTGACGGGTTGAGCAGCGGCCCTGGGGAGGTGTGGGGGCTGCAGCCCCCTGCTCTGCTCCCTCTTCCCCCCCCCCATTGCGGTTGCTGCCTGGTCTGGGTGGGGAGCAGGACCTTCACCTGTGTTGTGATTTCGGTTGAGGGGGAGCAGGTGTCCCTGTCCGGACGCCTCGGTCCCAGCATCAATCTGGGTTGGAAAGCACAAATCTGGCCGGCAGCGCCTGAGGACCAGGGCTGGGGCCAGGTCGCCCTCGTCCCCCCTTGCTGGCTGCCCCAGCTGAGCTGCTGAAGTCCCCCACTTTGGGGGCCGCGAGGGGGTGAGAGCACAGGGGGCCTGAGCACAGGGGCCTGGCGGGAGGGGAGAGGGGCAGG
>NW_009260365.1:56108-56947 GCF_000687185.1 Egretta garzetta | reverse complement strand
GAGAGCGGCGGGGCGCAGCCGGTCGGCCCCGTCTGCGGCTCCACCTTGCTCCCTCTCCTTCCCCATCCATTTTCTGGGACCTCTAGCAGGAGGCTGCTCTGTTGGCTGTACAAAGGAGCCATGGCTGTGAGTTCTGGATTTTTTGTTGTTTCTTTTTTTTTGTTGTTGTTGTTGTTGTTGGTTGGGGTTTTTTTTGTGTGTTTTTTTGTTTTGTTTTGTTTTTTTTAAGGCGTGTTTTGTAAAATTGAGATTTTTTAACTTGGTTTGTACGAAGAACCAATGTGCTGGTTTCGGTGCTGGGGGCAGCCGCCACGGGACGCCTGTGTTGTTGGGAGGGTGAGGGACTGAGCTGCCCGTCCTCCCGCTGCCGCCGTGCCAGGGCAGGAGGATGCTCCCTTTGTGAAAGAGCCCAGAGCCGCGCTCCTGCCCTGCCAGGACCCGGCGGGGGCTTGGGGTGCTTTGCTCTGGCCCTGTGCATACGTGTGCGTCTGGACACATGCGTATATGGAGCAAAACATACATGTGGGTGTATATGTGTGTATGTATATAGCGACGTATATACTGAGTGTGTGCGCGTGGGGGTGTGTGTGCGTGAACTATTTAAATCTAAGACTTGTACAAAACCGATTTGGCTAAATCTCAGTCTCAGAAGTGAAGCTTAACTACGTGTCTTCTGCCAGCCGTGAATGTCCATGCGAGACCTGCTTTTTATGTCGGTTTAAATATATACTTTGTAAATAGAAACGTGTCTGTCTTCCCTTGGGGGCGAGGGGGGCCCGAGAGCATCGCGGGGTGCCCGGCGGGGCCCTGACGGGGCGGGTGGCCCCGCCGCCCCCCCC
>NW_009260365.1:53566-55533 GCF_000687185.1 Egretta garzetta | reverse complement strand
AGTTTTGGTGTCTGCATTTGTGCTGTGGGCCAGCAGGACTCTGCCACACCGCATGCAACGCAAGCGAGGGGCCGGGAGGGCAACTGGGGGCCGTGGCCCCGCAGCCCCGCGTCGCCCGGCGGGCTGGGCGCCTGTCCTGCTCAACAAAGCCCTTAAACTTTCCCAGGGTAATAACATCTCCAACTTTTGTTCTCTGAAAATAAAAGCAAACAAACAGCTGTAGCTTAAAGCAATTGTAAGTGTCATACAGGACCGATTTGGCTCTCGCTTTAATTAAAACATACAAATCAGCGCAGTGACTGGCACAAGTCACAGGAACAATTGTTTGTTTTCACCCATCCCTCAATTTCTTCCAGTTAAAAACCTCCTCTCTGGCTCTGGAGCCCTTCACGCCCAGCTCAGAAACTCGAAGCCGGCTGGACCCCCCTGAACCATCCCCATCCCTCCACGCACTCCAGTTTTTTTGGTACAAAATATATATATAAAAATAGACTAAGTTTCTAGGGCCAGTGGCTGAATTGGCCACCTCTGCCAGTCCAATGGAAAACAAGACGTATGCTTAACCCGATTATGCCTGGAGAAAATATCCATTCAATATACAAATACCGCAGGACATTCCACATTGGAAACCCCTCAGATGACGACAAGTGACAAACCTTTAACTGGCTGGCTGGGACACGGCTGAACACTCCAACCCATAGCAGCAAACTTAAAAGAAAAAAAAAAGGAAAGAAAAAAAGGTAGACCTTGAGTACTAACGGTACTGGCTGGTAATCGGGGTCTGCCCCGGCTTGCAACCCCTGCCCACAGACGCTTACAGCGAATCACTCCCATAATGTGCCTTTGAGAGGCAAACGCCAACAGGAACCGTTCGCTCAGCTACCCCAGCGCTGCTGGGAGAGCCGAGATCCTGAAACACGAAATTGGGAAGGGGCTGGGAAGGAGCGCAGGAGGAGACGAAGATCAGAAAAATGTCTGGATTATCATTTTCACCATCCTCAGACCTTTGGAATCGAACCAGCTGGTGAGCAAAAGGCACAATAGCAAGTGGTGACAGCAGAGTCCTGCCGCTACTGGGAGAGGACGCGCCTGGGAGGGATGGGTGATGGAGGAAAGCCGCCCACCATCAGGATCCCTGCGCCCCTGGGTGCGAGCCCAGGCCCAGCGACCCTTTGCCCGGCCAGGAAGCAGGAGCAAGCCCCCGCACGGAGAAACGCACGTGAGCTTCGCCGAGGGCTCTGGAGGGAGCAGCCGTCCTGGAGCCAGCGGGCAGCGAGCACAGCACCCGCCGCCGTGGCTCATCTCCTGCACCCTCTGTGGATGCTCGGTGCCAGACCCCCTCTCGGAGCATCCTCAGATGTTTTTTTCCTCCTGGGGGGGCACCGGCCCCCACATCCTATTGCCCTAGGCAAGAGCACCCCTGCCAGGACAGCTTCCCCTCGCTGAGCATCCCTCAGCTGCCTTCAGCCCTGCGGCAGGGCGCTGCGCCATGGCGGGGCGTCCCGCTGGGGACCAGGGCACCTCTCCCCATCGGTGCCACAGCTGTCCTCAGGACCCTGTGACCACCCGGCTTTGCATAGGCACTAACCTGTCGTGGGACCGGTGTCGCAGACAAGGTTGAGATAAGGACGGTCCGAAAGGCACATTGTCGTTCAGTTTGGATTTGCCAAGGCCAAGTAGCAAACATTTGGTGTGTGGGGAAGGGCGTTACCCCGCGCTCCCAGATTCCTTGATTCTTCTCCCAGAACGCTCGTATCCCCAGCGTGAAAGCACCCCCAGCAGAGACCATGCCCAGAGCATTCGTTTCTGCTGACACAGGCTAACATTTCCTTGGACTGTTCAAAGCAACGGTAGCTCGTTTGGCAAAGTTAAAGACTAGAAGGTAAACAGCATAGACTGTGACATTTTGGCATCGTGGAGCTCGACAGAAACTCTGTCCTCGGGACCCCCCTCCATGGACAACGCTC
>NW_009260365.1:52738-53112 GCF_000687185.1 Egretta garzetta | reverse complement strand
CAGGCCGGGCACACAGCAAGCGGTGCCCCCCGAGGCCGTGCCCGGAGAGGCTGGCGGGACAGCCCCTGGGAGGCAGCTCCTCACCACGCACCGAGACCTGGCAGACTGCAGGCTTTTCGTCTCCTCCGAGAACGGAGTTCAGCATTAACAGAAGGAAAATGACCTCGAATGCTACTAAACTCTGCCTGAACTACTGCTGCTAATTTTGGCTTGCAAGTCATCTATAGTAGGGAAAAAGACCTCTGTAAAAAAGCTGTTCTCAGTCGCGATTCCAAGCCAAAATGAACACCCCGGCTGCTGGCACAGCATGGCAAGCTGAAGGCGAGCGGCTGCCCCCGGGGAACAGCGGCGCGAGGCACCCACTGCCTGGCCCT
>NW_009260365.1:51042-52662 GCF_000687185.1 Egretta garzetta | reverse complement strand
GCCCTCCAGCGGGAGAAAAATGTGGATGATCAGCGTAAGTCGAACGCAGCCAGCACCCACGGCGCGGGGCTGGCTCTGGCCGGGCTCCCAGCAGGGAGGGCTCACCCCCAGCTCTGCCCGGGTGACGCTTTTTAGCTGAACTCCAGCGCTGACCCACAGCCACCCGGCAGCCCGAGTACCAACCTACCTGCGCTGGAAGGGTTTGTGTGGTCTGCAGGACTTAAAAAACATCCCCAGCTCGGTCCCTACGCGTGCCTGGAAACTGCAGAACGGGAGGGGGAGAGGCTGGCAATGCCGGGGCGAGGCAGAGGAGCAGCGCTGGGGCTCCCTGGGCTGCACAGCAATTCAGGCTTTTCTTTCCTCTGAAAGGCAAAGTCACTGCAAAGCAGCCAGCGGCTCTCGCTGGCTCCCAAGGCAGGACCGGCCCCGGGTGGCAAGATGATGCCCACTGCCAGGCGCCCCTTGCTTTGAAAGAGGCACCTTTGACGCCCGAATCATCAGCGGCATCCAGGATTCAGTCTTCCCTAGACTGGGTTTATTCCCCTCCCGCAAAAAAAAAAAAAAGGATTTTTCCTTAATAAAAAAATGTAAACAATATTTCCCTATCAGCTGGAAACCACAACAGAAACGTCGTGGACTTCACCATCATTGGAAGTGACCTCGCCCAGGGGGGTGGCTGGGCTGAGTGTACCCTGAAAAACCCCCGCGCACAGCCGCCCCCCAGCAGCCCCCGAGGGCTGGGAGCAGCGGCTGGCTCATTTGGATTGACTTGCGACTCCCCACAGCTCACAGACAGATTCAGGGGGAGCCCAGAGGAAAGAAAAGGATCTCCTTCTCCTCTCCCGAGCGTAAGCCTGGCCCCTCGCAGCTCCACACCCTCTCCCTGCTGCCAGAGCGCCGCAGACCTTGCAATCTGCCGTTTCGAGCTGTAAAGCAAAGGAACCCGCGGACAGTGAAGCCTGGCTCAAAACTTGCCAGCCTGTCACCCCCGGCAGCACCAGTGCCCCTGCTCTCGGAGGACGGCATCAGCCACCTCCGCTCGGGGCACCGGCTCCGGAGAGGATGGAGAGAAGCCAGGAGGGATCCCTCGAACCCGCTGGCAGTTCTGAGCAGGTTTCACCGCGTCTTTCTCACGCCTCTCTAGACACGAGTCCCAGCAGGTCTCACGAGGGCTCCGCGTTCGCTTGAAGAAAGTAAAACCTGATGGAAGAGCTGGGCAAAGCTGAGAGAGGCTGAAGGACCCTCTCCCTCCTCTCCTGCTCCTGGGCTCAGTATTGCCGTAGGTTGAAAAACCCGACGCTGGTGGGGGACTCCTTGACCGTCACTGTGATCAGGTTAGCGGTGACGTCGGTGACAAAGACGTGCTCGATCAGGCTGCGGGTGGGTTTCCAGTCCTGGCTGGTCTGGATAGAGACAGACATGTTCTGACCCACGCCCGGGAAGGAAGCGGAATCCCGGTCTGAATCTGAGCTGGTCTCTTCGCCCGTGCTCATTTCGGAAAGGGCGGCCGCCTTGCGGTTCTCCGCGGCCGCGTGCCCCTCCTGCGTGCCGGCTGTGCCGCTTTTGGCCAAGTCTCTATCGCCTGCCCGGTGCGCCTGCTTCTCGTTCTTGCTGCTGTCC
>NW_009260365.1:49741-50922 GCF_000687185.1 Egretta garzetta | reverse complement strand
CGGCATCTTGCTGCCGTTGTGCAGCATTTGGCTTCCCGCAGCAAACCCCGATTTCTGGTCCCCTCCGGCGCCACCACTAGGAGCCTTGGCAGTCTTGGGTCCCTGCATGCTCAGCCCAAGCTCCCCAGATCCTTTCTGGTTCCTCATTTTTAAGTCAAGCCCTAAGCCGCTCTTACTGGATGCCTGGGACTTCAGTGCCAGCCTGCTCAGGGGCGAGGTCTCTGCCGAGTTCTGGCTTTGGGACATCCTGTTCATGTAGTGCACGATGGAGCTCTGCCAGCTGATGGCCCGGGTTGGGCTCGTGGAGCCGCTCTTCATCATGTTGGGCAGGTTTTCTGTGGATGACCCCCCCGAGCTGAGCCCAGCCAAGGCGCCCGGTGGGTCCTTCGGCACGGCCGTGCCCGAGCCCTGCGTGCTGTGCTGGGGCTGCAGCTTCCCCACCAGCTTGGTGCTGCTGCCCACCTCCTTCCGGGACGTTTTCAGCACCTTTGTCAGGTTCACCGTCCTTCGAGCTGCTTTCTGCTCTGGGGGAAGAGGTTTCCGCCCACGCTTCTTCCTGGAAGTGTCTTTCATTTCGGGCTTCGCCACCAGGATCTGAGCTTTCTTCTGCGGTACCGGGTGAGTCTCTCTGCTGCGGGGACCTCTCTTTGCTTCCAGGTCACTTTCATCCTCTTCATCGGACGAGGAGGACGAGGAGGATGTGGAGGAAGAGGAGCTACTTGACTTTGTTTTTGCAGGCATCTCTGGTTCCTGCGAAGCAATGAAGAGAGACAGGGGAAGAGTTGACACACGCTCCCAAAAATCCATTATGGGCATTGCAAATCCACGCATGGGATCTGCTCCTCCTCTGCCAGGGAGCATACAGCACAAACCCAGCCAGGCTGAAACACCAGGTGGGACCCTGGGGTCAGGGAACAATTCTGCCTCCTCCCATGCCACTGCCATCACAGCGATGACGAGACGCCCCCCTCGCAGGCATCCCCATCGACCCACCCGGCACCGCAATCTTCAGAGCCCCTCACCTGGGGTCTGCAGGCATTGCTGTGTCCTCACCACCCTCCAGAGGCTGAGCACCCACCGCACCCCACGCTCTGGACAGACACTTGCTGGTGCCTTCCGAGGCCAGGGCCCCTCCAGCGCCATCGTGGCCGTGGGTTTCCACCGCCACCGGGACTCCCCAC
>NW_009260365.1:47601-49704 GCF_000687185.1 Egretta garzetta | reverse complement strand
GATTCTGCACTTCTTTTTCGTGTTCCCTGAAAAAACAACGATGAAAGACAATGTTTGCAGGGAAGAAACAAACATCAAAAATCATCCAGGTTCCTCCCTTTCTTCTGTCAGTACCACCCCCACCCCCCCAGGATGCTGTTGGCTCAGCTCCCGTCCCAGTGCCTGAGCAGCGGCTGGGAGGTGTCCTTCACCCCTACCGACATGGGACGATCTTGCAGGCTCCGAGCACATCACTTACTTGAGCCCACGCTGTTGGGGGCACACCGCACTCAAGGGCGGTCAAAGAGCCCCAAGAACTGTACGGAAACCCGGGGGCTTGTGCAGTTCAACCTCCCCGCCCTGGCACCCGGACCATTTACCCTGTGGGAACAGCACAGGTCCCTGGAAGACTCACGCCACGAATGCGATGCAATGCAAGAAAAAGAACTACAAAGTGAGGAAAGGGTTAGAAAAATTGTGGCCTTAGAACAAGGACAGCTCTCTGGATGTCAGGGTACCCAGCTGGCGCCGCAGCAGGCATCTGCCCTGATTTCCTGGAGGAGAGGTTAAAGGAAAGAAAAACCCTTGCACACAGCCTGGGATTGCCCTGCACGGATGGCTGAAATGTATTTAGCAAACTGCTCACAGAGCCAAAATCCTCTGCCTGCTGGTTACCCCAGTCCTGGTCCCTTTGTCCCACTGGTGCCAGTCCCAGGCCTTCCAAAGAGAGGCACCGAGTTTTGTAATGCTGCCCTGAGAGCGGCTCCCAGCTCTGCTCGCGCCCGGGGGAACCGAGGGGAGGGAGAGCATCCCTGCCTGCATCCCTGCCTGCATCCCTGCCTGCATCCCTGTTTGCTCCAGTAAGATCCCCACGGTAAGAAGCTTCCAGCGGTCAGCGATGGACCGCACGGCATGATCTCATCCCGAGTCGGTGGCTCTTCCAATTCATGGTGAGATTTGCAGCTTTTCTGCTACAGCGGCATCAGGCAAACCAAAGCATCTGCCCCGTCTCAGCTAAGCCTGGCCTGGCAGAGCTGAGCTTCCCCTCTGCTCACAGCGAGCGGTACAGCCTCCGTGCGGAGGGAAAGCAAATGCGTCCCCTGGAAACTCTGCAAGTTCTCACCTTCGCTGGGCTCATTTCACCTCTCCTGCACCTCCTGGTCGGGATGTGGTGGCCCAGGCTGGCAGCCACGCAAAGCCCGAGGTGATCGCGTGGGGAGGGGTTTTGGATCACCAGACTGCTTCGTGGTTCTCCGTTTACACAGGACAGCGTTAAGCTGCAATACCTACGGCTAATCAACCCCCGCGCTGTCTGCACTCACCACCAGATTCCATTCTTGAAAAAATGGATCCAGAAACGAGTTATAATTAAATCCTATCATAAACTTTAATGATTTTTATTACTGTGGAGCCCAAATACTTGGCAGCGCTGTGCTTGCCGTAGCCAGCTGGCTACTTTTTTACCTCCGTGCGTGACGCCTGGTGCAGAATAGCTGCAGACCAATTGCCAGCCCCCGCTCGGCCCCGGGCAGTAGCCCCAGCCCGGACAGAGGACACCATTTTCTCCCACCCGTTACTTCCTCGCCCCTCTTGCAGCCGTGCCCCCCACAGGCACATTTCGGTGCCCTCCGAGCCGTTCCTGCAGTCCCAGGCGCCGTCTCCCCACCGGGGCCTGCAGTCACCCCCAAGCACAGCGAGGCCCCGACCGCTGGCCGGGGGACGAGAGCCGAAGGGCTGTGCTGGGCGCTGCCGCGCGCCCGTGGTACAGCCAGCGCAAACCCTGATTGTGCACGGGGCCGTAAATTCCCCGTGTTTACCCAGCCCCGGGAGAGACTTCCTAGGTGGACCCGAACTGTAATTTCAGGAGATGAACAAAAGGGCTGTGCCACAAAAGGCACGGCGAGCTTCAGCCTGTTGTTTCCATCGCTTCCACCGCACGCGCAGCCAATTAGAAGTTAATTGACTTTATCGTTTGCTTAGAAATATTTATAGTTTGCTCACTTCTTTTGGAAAGCGAGGAGGAGTCTTGGATCGAGGATGTTCTCCTCGGGCTCCCAGCTGTTGTGCCTGCAACACAAGACACGGGCTGGGCGGGAGCGGGGGGGCCGGAGCTCCCCGCCGCCC
>NW_009260365.1:45643-46490 GCF_000687185.1 Egretta garzetta | reverse complement strand
CGCAATCCTGTCCCCGCCGCCCAGTCGCGCTAACGAACGTGTCGCGGTAACGACCACGCCGCGGCACCGCACGGCACCGGGGCGTGCAAGGCGGCGTGAGGAGCTACTACACGGCGGTTGTGCGCTGTGGGCGTGGAGCGATGAAATATGGTGCTTTACAGGCATGGAAGAAGATGAGTCAGCACCTCGGGGAGTTTACAACCGCGGGCCCGCAGCCTGCGATTAACCGTGCAGGAGCCGGAGGGAAATGAATTTCCGTAGCCCCGGCGCCTGGGTGCCCGCGGTGCGCGGGGGCTGAGCGGGACCCGGACGGGCGATGGGGTGTCCTGGGCGCGGGGCCTCACGCAAAGCCCGGGCGGTGCCGTCTCCGGTAAGCCATGCCGAATTTAGAGAAGCGTTTTGCACGCACCTCGGTGAGCTCCGGGCGGGCGCGTCGGGCTGCCCCCGCTGCAGGCGGCAACGTCGCTGCCGGGGAGCCCCTGCATGATGGAGGGGAAAAGAGCTGCGGCGTTAGCAGAGCGGGGCTGCCCGGGGCTGTGGGACAGCGGATGTGCCCGGGGTGCGGGGACAATACGGGGTAATTGTCCTAGGGCGAGCGCTCTCGCGTTTTATTGTTTCCTTTTTGCAATTACCGAGGCCATCTGCTGACCAGCAGAACCGGGAGGAGCCTTTACTGAACCGAAGGTGATGCGCAAATGTACCCCAGCGCTGCACTTTTGCTTTCTTTAATTTTCCTTTCGTCAGCTTTGCTCTTTGTGTGCAGCGCGTCTTAAATTTTAGTAAAAAACCCGTGTGCGACTCCCCATCCCCGCACACGAGCCGTGCGCGTGCAATACGGCGTTGACGC
>NW_009260365.1:44180-45455 GCF_000687185.1 Egretta garzetta | reverse complement strand
GAAATGAGCCCCAGATTCGGGTAACGCTGGGGGGGACTCTGAGCCTTGGTGCTGGCGGTCCTGAGCCCCCCGTGAGGACGCAGGAGTAGAATGGCTGTTCTCTTCCTTCCCAGAGCGAGGAGGAGGAGGCTGGGGTGAGCGGAGGTGCTCTGTCCGCTGCTGGCTGAGCCTGCGAGAGCCCGGGGATGGGAAGCAGGAGCAGCCCTCGGCGTTGGGGTCCCTTTGGGGCCTGAGTGTGCAGCGTTTGGGAGGCTGGTGCCTGGCGCGGGGCTGTGCCAGCAGCTTTGTCCCTGACCCCTCGTGGCCAGCCCCGAGCAGCTCGTTCCCAGCGACGACCCACGCTTCTTTAACGCCGGGCAGCCCCAGCGCCACCCGCGTTCCCGCTCACGCCGCTGTGCCGATGGGGACTGGAGTCCCCTTCGCCTGTGGGGGTAAAAGGGCTGCGCTGCTCCATGGACTGGAAACCTTTATCTCCCCGGGGTTTACTGGGAGCCGGTCCTGGTCGGCACCTGGGCCGCGGTGGGCTCCGTGCTTTCTGCCAGTTCTCCCCGGTTTGGAGCTGTGGGTTATTTTGCGTAGCTTAAAAGCTGCGTGTGATGGCCGGGGGCAGAGCGGGCGTTTCCTCGGAGCGCAAAGCACAGCGAGCCCTGGCTGCCGGCCGTCCTGGGGTGGCAGCTTCCTCACCTTGGTGACAGGCTTCCCGTTATTTGATGTCTTTAGTGGAGCCCTGAGGTTAAATGAAAAATCTCACTTTTTCTTCAGAAAGGAGAAAGGAAAAGAAAGAAATCAAACCCCCCGAAGCATTGAAAAAGCCTGAACTGGTGGCTTTGAAGATTTACAAAACCAGGAAGCAAATTTTAAAAATCCCACTTTAGTTTATATGTTAGAATCTCGTGAGGTTTTACATCGCGGTTCGGATCGTTCGCTCTCGGGCTCAGCAACGGCGACATGATCTTGCTGGGAGCGCGGCTGCTGGCCCCTTCCCAGTGCCAGGGCTGCCAGCCCAGCGTGGCCCAGCTTTCTCGTTGGCATTTCAGGATGTTTTAGTGTCGGAAAAAAAAAATTGCCCACGGGTGGCCTTCGCCCCTGCCCTCTGCTTTCTGCTGCCACCTCCAGCTCCCCTGGGAAGGGCAGGGATGTTGTCTGTGCCATGGGACAGAGGCAGGGAGGGCTGGGGCTGCGACGGGAAACCTGGGGGGAGTTGCGGGTCCTGGCCCAGCAGGATCTCCCCTTTCTGCTGAGCTGGCCAGAGGGGACCGTCCCAGCGACGACGCT
>NW_009260365.1:43588-43870 GCF_000687185.1 Egretta garzetta | reverse complement strand
CCCCATCCCGGGCAGAGGCTGCACCTTCCCAGAGAAGCTTGGGAACACGCAGTCGATAGCTGGGCTGCCACATGCCCCAGCCCCGGCCGAGCTAGGGGACAGCGGAGCCAGCGAACTCCGTAGTCGCTGAGAAAACCTTTGGCATCTTAAAAACGAGACTTAGGCTCCTGGACCAGTCTGGTGGAACATAATTCTGTAGCTCTTCCCAAGTATGCCAGACATCCCAGGAATGCTGTGTATCCTGCGCTGTGGCAGTGGGGGGGGGGGCCATCAGGCTGGGGG
>NW_009260365.1:42587-43108 GCF_000687185.1 Egretta garzetta | reverse complement strand
TAGCCATGTTTGTTGAGGGCAAATGGTGGTTGTTCTCCCAAGGCATCAGCCAATTGAAGCACGGAGATCTGCATATCGTTTGGGTACCGCAGCTGAGTGCAGCCGGGTATGGAACTGTGCAGCTTGCAGGATGGGGTGACCAGAGAGCATGTCGTGTCCGGGCCCCGCGGCCGCGTGCGGGAATTGCAGGGGCACGTGCCATCCCCAGAGCGGGCACTGCAAGAGGCAGCAGTTTTCCTGCAAACTGTGTGCATGCCATAAAGAAATACGTGCACGTATACGTTTGTTGTTACGTTACCATCTTGGAGCCGTTGGGACCCCTGGGTCGCAAGCATCTTTCTAGTGCAGGAAAAAGAAAGGGAAGCAAATGGTGTGGAAATGCATAGCAAATTGGGATGCAATACACAGCAGGGCTCTCCCTGCTGCGTGACCCCCAGCCCCGGGGAGGGGGGAGGCGGGGAATGAATTACGTGGGGATGGGAGGGCGGGGGGAGATGCAGCGCTCGGCGGAGCAGGGATCT
>NW_009260365.1:42112-42562 GCF_000687185.1 Egretta garzetta | reverse complement strand
GCAGCGACGGGCCCCACCAGCACAAACCAGTGCCGGGTTTGCCAGCAAGGCTGGGCAGGGCTTTGTCTGCCAGGTGAGTGTTCGGTGGAAATGTCACATGGCGGAAGCACGCAAGGGGAGAGGTGCCACGGGAAGGGCGGGGGAGGGCTGCAGGAGGGACAGACAAAATCCAACAGCGTCTTCTAGATTCCAGGGGTTGCCTGGGGAGAGGCCGGGCTGGGGGCTGTGCTGGGCTGGGGAGCAGGGGGGTCAGTGGCCAATTTGGGCTGTCCCAGCTCTGCGGGTCCGTGGGGTTAAACCTCCTCACACCCATGGGGGGGAAGGATCTGCCTCGCCCGTCCGGCCTGGGACTTCGAAGCATCCGTCATTCCGGGGCTGTGTTCCCAGAGGGAAGGGCTGGAAGAAGTTCAGTACGCGTGTGCTGTGCATCTCCAGGGCATCGCCTGCAGA
>NW_009260365.1:38868-41891 GCF_000687185.1 Egretta garzetta | reverse complement strand
CGGGAGGGGGCCGGGGGGAGGATGGGGAAGCAGGGCCGGGTCGCTGGCCGAGGAGGGGGGGTGTCCTCCCGGGTCCTGCGGTGCTCAGCGACACCAGGCTGGGAGGATGCTCTGGGCTGTAAGTGCGGCCGGGCTGAAGAACCATGTTCGGCGCCTGCTTTTTCCTGTCCCCCCTGCTCGGAGGGCAAAGGCTGCTCCAGGGTCCGTCTAATGTGCAAACTGTGTGATTTCAGGGGCAATGGAAATCTTCCTAGCAGGGACATGGCCGGGCTCAGTCTTCAGCCAGAACAGCCTCTACCTTTTGTGACAGAGCCCCTGTCACCGCCTGGTGAATCGGGACCTAAATTCCCCTTCACAGCTGAGGCAAAAATCAGCTGCTAGGTAAGGCTTCCCCTCAGGAGGTTGGTCACTCTCAACTCCGCGTTGCCTGCGTGGGTCTGGGAACTGGGCTGGGACCAGCCCTTGGAGCATCCTGCTCTGTACCTGCTGCAGGTGACACTGGGCACCCTGGGGACCCCTGGTGCGGGGCCATGCGGAGCCTGGCAGTGCTGGGTGGCTCTGCAGGCTCTGCCTTCTGGCATCTCAGGGGCAGCAGCTTCACAACCAGCCCGGCTGCCTCTGTCCGTGAAACGGGCACGGTTGTGCTGACCTGTGCCGAAAGTCCCAGCGTTGCCAGCAGGATCACTGGGACAGTTGCTATGCGCTATTATTATTAATATTATTTTAAATGCTACTTGCAGCGCTGGCCTGAGCGGCTCCCCTTTCGGAGCCTCCCCGTTGTTTGCTGCTGGGCTGTTTGCGCTGCGTGCTGCCGGCCTGACCCCCACCCCAGCACGGTTTCAAGCCAAACATTTTCTTCCTGTTTTTCCGCACGGAGCGTGTGTCTCTTGTTTCATCTGGTTGGGTGATGTGGGGAAGGCAGCGTGAGCAAGTCTCTATGGCAACAGATGTTTATCGAGCCCCTGAGATGAGGCACAGGGCTGGGGAGAGGCACTTCAGCAGCTGGGATGGGGTCTGGGGCAGCTGCCCCGCTGATGCCCCACTGGAAGGGCTGGGACCAGGGCTGGGGGACGGGGGGGTGTCCTGCTCCCTGTGCCCTAAGCCCCAGCCTGGCTGGGGGGTCCTGGGCTCTTCTTTGCAGAGCAAAGTTGGGCTTTGTATGAGTGCCTTTCGCATCCAGGGTGCATCAGCCCCACTGCGGGGGGGGGTACTGGAGGGGTGGCACAGGCTCTGCATGGCCCTGGGCTCGGGAGCCGTGGGGCTGGGAGTTTGCTTTGAGCTGGGGGGTCTTGGCTGCGTCACTGCCACATCCTCTGTCTCTCCAGAATACACCGAGGATTGGTGTCCCCCTTCCTGAGCTCCAGGAGCTGATTCAGGGCTGCAGATGGGTTAAGCCTCATGAATGCTGCTATGGAGCAGCGCAGCCGGGGCCCATTCTGCCTGCGGGGTTTCGGCTCGGGGCATGTGGGTGGTATTTCCCATTTTTGTGACATCCATAAGGGACAGAAAATTTTGGTCAGACAAGTAGAATGGTGCTCAGGGCACCCAGGGCTCTCAGGGCAGGGGCTGGATGCGCTGACTGACTGTGGGATCCCTCCGAGGCTCCTGGGCAGCCACCTTTGCCGGAGCAGAGCTGCTTCTCCCATCCCGCTGCCGCAGCCGGCCCAGCCCTGCGGCCCGCAGGAATGAGCTGGGCCCTGCGCTCCTCGGTGTGCCAAGGCTCTCCGCTCTGCGCCAGAGCCCGGCACTGCTTACAGGAGGCTCCTGGCACGCTCAGGGCTTTGATACGCTTTTAATTGCTTTAGGTTCTCAACAGGGATTCACTGTCCCTGATCCAAACCAAGTTGGAGCTGTTCTGCCTCGAGCAGCGGGGAAGTTGGGGTAACCTTGCCAGGGTCATCAGTCCCAGCTTCTGCAGCGGTGCGTCCCGGCGTGCACCCCAAAGCTTGGGAGAGGCGTCTCCCCCCTGGGACTCGGTCATTCTGGAGGAATGTGGATCAGTAATTTGGGGAGGTTTTGGGAACTCTGCACAATTCTCCGAGTCTTCATGAGACATGTCCTTCCTCATCTCACCACACATTTCTGGTAGAGCTGCCTGGAACTCAGAGGCCGCCAGGAAAGCACGGCGCTGCTGTTACTTGTTTCATGTCTGTGCAGCCTGTGGATATCGGCCGGGATGCGCCGTGCTGGAAGTGCCAGGAAATCAGATTGAGAATTACCGTGTGCTGATGGGTCTCCAGGCACACAGGCATGGCGAGGGCAAGTGACAAACTTAGGTCCTTATTTCTCCTGCAGCCGTGTGCAGGCACACACAGAGCCGCAAGCGATGAAGCGTTCACCCCTCCTTCCTGATGCTCACACAACTGCCCTCCTGCCCGGACCCAGCCGCGCAGAGCCAGGGAGCAGGGGCACGGGTAGGCAGTGGCAGGAGGCTGGGGACATCTCCAGCCCTTCCTCCTGGCCCAGCAAGTGCCCTGGCTGGTGTCAGGGCAGTGAAAATCCCCAGCCCCTCTGCCTGCGGTGCAGAGGCTCTGCTGCGCCCTGCGGGGAGCGGCTGGTGGGCAACGCGCAGCACAGGGTGGCACAGACGGACAGAACCCGCAGAGCCCAGGACCAAGCGGGGCAGGAGCGTGGCTGGATGAGGGCCCTGGGGGGGGGTCCTGGCCAGCCGCAGGGTGGGTTACCTCTGGGGGCGGTGGTGTCAGTAGATTCCTCCCCAGCATCCCAGAAGAAGAGCAATTCCCAGCATCATCGGCAGCTTCCAACGCGCAGCACAGGGTGGCACAGACGGACAGAACCCGCAGAGCCCAGGACCAAGCGGGGCAGGAGCGTGGCTGGATGAGGGCCCTGGGGGGGGGTCCTGGCCAGCCGCAGGGTGGGTTACCTCTGGGGGCGGTGGTGTCAGTAGATTCCTCCCCAGCATCCCAGAAGAAGAGCAATTCCCAGCATCATCGGCAGCTTCGCGGCAGGAGGGAGAGGAGCACTTGAACCTGTGGTGCCGAGAGGAGCTGGAGAGCACGGCC
>NW_009260365.1:29357-38132 GCF_000687185.1 Egretta garzetta | reverse complement strand
GCAGCATGGGCTTCATGACCTCCAGGGAGCCATCATGGGGCTCGGGGATGATGCCCAGCAGCTCGCAGAGCAGGGCGTAGACATTGACGCTTTCGAAGGGCTCAACCACCACCCCCTGCTTGAAGGCTGGTCCCACGGCGCGGAAGATGGTTTTCATGTTCATGGCCTCGTTGTCAAAACCGTGTTCCCCTTTGTTGAACTGGACCTTGTACCTCTGAACGGGAGAAAGGATGTGAGTGCCCAACCCCTCAGCCCCCCAAAGCACGGCCTCCCAGGGGCGGCAGGCACCGAAGCAGCAGCCCTGCTGGACGCCTCCACCTCTCCTGCACGTGGCTCTCACGTGCCGTGTTGGGCAGCCACAGGGTTTAACAGTCTGTTTGGTTTCTTTGAGTTTTTGAAGTTGATCTAATAGTGTTAAACTTTGCAGAAGCTGGGGGGTGCTGCCCAGACACAGCTCTCAAGCAATTACGTCTTGCAAGTTCCCTCCTAAATGTCAGCGCATCCAAATTTTGTTGTACTGAGGAGCTTCACAGTGGGAAGCTGCCTGCTGACCTTGACCTTGGCCTTCTCCTAACGCCAGGCTAGGAGAGGATCCTGCAGCTGATACTCTGTGTTCATGCAAGTCCTGCTCCAAGACTTCTGTACCTTTTATCTTCTGCACAGCAGAGAAGGTCATTACACAAAGAGCTGGAATTCCCTAGGGAGACTGGTCAACTTGAAGGCGTAAAGCCAGGTAGGTACTGGGGTGCTAGGAGAAGGACAGGAGGAGAGAGGCACATCCCCAAAAGACAGTAAGATGTCTGTACATGCATCTTACCCCGTGGATCACGTATCCTGGGTCACCGTACAGAAGGAGGGGGGTGATCCGGGAATGGTTGGCGTAGTGGAATCTCCTCGGAAAGTCTGCTTTCTTGTACACATGTAAGTTTGGGTGGGCGTTTTTCAGGACTGAATACACATGCTCTAATTTTCCTTCTTTTGGCACTAGTAGCCCATTTGGTCCATAATCTAAGAGTTCAAACTGGATGTCTTTGAACGTGAAGTTCTTTACTGCGTTGATGTGAATCTCATTGGTCTTTATGACAGTCTCCATGCCGTGGTCAGAGGTGATGATGAGGTTGAGGTTTGACTCCAGGCCACTTTCCCGGATACGCTGCCTCAAGTAACCAATGGTTCTGTCCACCTGCTTGATCATGTTTTTCCTCTGTATGGATTCTGGGCCGTACTTGTGCCCTGCTGAGTCGGGCTCACCGAAATAGAGGGCAATGAAGCTGAGGTTGTTCACCGTGAACCACTCCATGGCGGTGTCAATGTTCTTTCTCCAGTTGGCTTCATTGCTGTAGTTGAACAAGGGGGACTCCACCAACTTCATATTCACTTCTTCCCCCTGATATTTTGCTTTTCCTCCAGGGAAATGGATAGAGCCGGTCTTTAAACCCTGTTAGTGGAGACAGTGCACAAACTCACCTGAACTTGCTCTGCAGCATCACTCTGTCCGTCAGTGCAACCACCTACCAGTGCAGTTAGTTCACCCAGCTCCCTAATGTCTACCTCTGCCTCAAAAGAGGTTTTCTTGCTCATTGCCCATTAAAAGGGATTAATTGCAAGCACTGCCCTTCCCAGAACTCCCACACGTTGGTTTTCTCACTGTGTTCGTAGCACTAGTTGTAACTTTGGTAACAGTGACCATTTGTACCTTGCATGGACCCTCCGGCTCCTGACCATCAAGGCCTGGAGGTGTCTTTTACTCCAGTCATACAAGCACCCACCCTGACGTCAATGGGGCCAATTTGGCAGGTAAATACAGGCAAGGGTACGTGGCTTGGGCCAGGTCTCGGGTCCTGTCTCAAAGCCAGATTCAAAGCCTGCTGGGATGTAGGAAAGCCTTGCTGCAGCCCCCAGTGAGGGGGGGACCAGCCCCTGCCGCTGCCGCCCAGGGGTCCTGGGTGAGGCTGCAGAAATGGGGTGTTTGCCTCAGAGCCTACGAAACCCCTGGGCTCGTGATGCTCCCTAAGGAACCAGCTGAGGCTCCTTTAAACAGGAAAAGGATAACCCATTTTAGTGATGTCTTAATAAAGCTGAAATGCATCTATTATTTTTTGCTATTTTTGATAGAATGATCATAATTATCCCTGCCAGTGTCTGGGGATTCCATTTTTTTGCTGGTCTAATTAGCCTGTCGTTAGCAGCGGGGATGTTAGCTCATGGCCACTAGAGATCGTGGCTTGCCTGTAGCTTTTACTACAGGATTGCAGGCAGGGTCCGTCTGTGCCGGGTCTGCGCGGGAGAGGAGGCTGCCGCCCTTGCCTGTTTCTGCGCCGTGATCCAGATGGGCAGGCTGCCGTTGTCCCACCAGCTGTCCACGCCTTGCGTTCCGTGGTAGGGGAGCTTCTGACCCGTGCTGGTGTTGAACCACATGTTGTGAATCACCCCGTGGTTCTCCAGGTACCTCCCTGTCCGGGGAGATGGCGGAGGCGGGGGTGAGCCAGGCTGCGGCTGGAGGGGGGGTCTCGCCCCTGCGCTGGGCCGTGGGCTGGCTCCGCGGCGGCGAGGAGCTTCTGCCTCTCGTACCCCAGCCTAGCTCCCCCTTTGCCTCCGCTTTGCCTCCTTCCCCCCCCTTCCTCGTACAAAGTGGGGGTCCCGGGGCAGGGAATGGGATGCTGGGGGGGATGCCTGCTCCTCATGCGGGTGGGCTGATCCCAGGCGGGTCTCACCCGGACCCCGAGCAGGGGCACCCTCACCCCCCGAGGTGCTGGTGCTGCCTGCAAGTGCTCCTGCCCTTCTCGGGTTCCCGTTACCCCGTGTTTAACTGACGCTTTGGTGTTTCGCTTCCTCTGTTGTTTGCAGCTGGCGAGGTCAGCGTGCAGCAGCAATTCCCATTAGAAATCACAGACTCGCACTTTGCGCTATCACATTTCGTGCTATTGTTGTTATTCCGGTCCTGAAGGCTGCACAGTTACTTCTGCACGACATGCCCGTCCTCCCCTGCATTGACAATGCCTCCCTGCCTTTCCTCATCAGCAGATTTCATTAGCATGTTCCACTCTTTTATGCCAAGGTTACTAATGAAAATCTTAAATAAGATTGGCTCCAGAATTGATTCTTCAGGAATTCCTCTGCTGCCCTCCCTCCAGCGTGACGATCTCCTCCCAGCGTCGCCTGCCGTCCCCTCCCCTGCAGCCCCTTACTTCCCCACGTTAGAGATTTTGTACCAATCTTCATCTTCTCCGTCTTAGCTAATGATTTCCCATGTGGCACTGTATCAGATACGTTACTGAAGTCCAGGGAGATTAAATTTAGTGCATCTCCCTCATCTAAAAAATCATTTCTCTTACCGAAGGAGGCTCTTGGCTTGGTCTGGTGCTATTTACCTTCGGAAAATAGAGGCTCAGTTCTCCCCCTTCCCGCAGCTATTGCCTTGCCTCCCGCTGGCTGGGGAATCCGGATTAGGAGAAGTTTGTATGGAATGTGATTTTGGGTTTGCGCCTTCATGATGATGTTTGTGTGTTTGCAATGTTGCAGCATGTGTTGTGCTCGGGTGTGCACACGGACTAGAGGCTATCGATATTGGGCACCTATATAATATAAATAACGCAGGGAGGACCCTGTAGCGAGGGACTAATTTGTGCCAGAGCTTCGCACTCGTGATGGAGGGAAACGAAGCCCAGGGCGCATGAACTGCGCTTTAATCCTTGTGTGACGCTGGAAGGTAAGGAAGTGTAAGAAAACCTTAACTACAGGCTATCCTGTAATGAAAGAGAGAGAAAGGCCTCAAGACAGGGACGAAAAGGGTGCCTGGAGGCTGCAAGAGGGAACCAGGAGAAGAGGAGACCCCAGACTCCAGGAACGTGAGCAGACGTGCCGGGGGAAACCGGGCGACCTGGGGCGGCTCTGAAGGCAGCAACACCCGACAGGCACCCGGCTCCAGCTGCGGGCTGCGTGTGTGAGGAAGGAATACCCACGGGAGAGTTGATCCGGTCTGTTATGGCAGTGGAACTTCGGGGTGAGCCCCGGTGGGGTGGCCTCTGCGTAATTCCTACCGCGGTCTAGGTGGCGGCTGCATCATTGCTGCAGCGCCTGGCGCTATCTACCTTTGATAAACACGGGTTTGGTCCTATCGCTGCCTGCAGCTATCGCCTTGTCTCTCCCATATTTCCAAATACAGCCACTCCAAAGCTTCGCCTGCTGCTGAGGCTGGATGGCTGCTTGCCTTGGTTGCCTTAAACTCGCCCTTCCCCAGCCTGCACCCTGTGCTCCTCCGCCTGGCTCGGGGCCGGCAGGGACTCACCGGTCAGCAGCGTGAAGTGGCACGGGCTGGTGATGGTGATAAAAGCAGGAGTCATGTACCGTGCCTTCACCCCCTCCGCAGCCATAGCGTCCAGGTTGGGGGTGTCCACGTCCTGGTCGTAGTTCCACCGAAAGCCATCAAAGGACACCAGGAGGACTTTGCTGCGGTCGGACACTTGCTGCACCGGGATGCATCTTGCTAAAGAGAGAGCAGCAAATAGGAACCCCAGTGAAGTGAACATCTTCATGCCCTTGAACGGGAATAGCCTGGGTATCCAGAGAGCTCACATTAATATACGCGGGATGGGGGCTAAGTTCAGTTTTTATCTAATCTTGCAGTTGCTGATCAGGCGCGTGGCTTCAGCCAGCACTTCATATCAGAATGATCGTCTCTGGTTCTTATCTAATTGAGGTAGATCAGCTTAGATTGCCTTCTGGGTTAAACACCAAATCTGCCTCCTCTGTGGGTGCTATTTTAGTACCTGTGACTGGGAAGAATTGCTCGTGTGCCTGCCTCCTGCAGGCAGGCCCTGCGAAACCTGCCGCCCCCCCATGCCCCAGCCACCGTCCTTCGCCCCGCGCTGGCTCCCTGCAGCCCGTTGCTCTGCCCTTTCCACACTCCTGGCTTTTGGTGCCCTGCTCTTCGTTCAGCAGTTCATCTTCAGAAGGCAACTCACCCCCCTCCCGGGGCCGCTCGTCCACCTCGAGAGGGGTGCTTGGGGGCTCAGAAAGGAGCCTGGATTTACCGTAGGTCCTCAAGTGTGGCTTTGTGGAGCTACATGCTGGGGAAGGAGGCTCTTCCCTGGATCCTGGCCACGCCAGCAACCCCCAGAGATGTTCCAGAGGGGGAGCCCACCTCTGAAGCCCCTGTGTCCCACCAGCCCAGCTCCTGCTGCCCGAGCCCTGCTGCTCACCACGGGTCACCCTCATCCACTTGTGCGCTGCTGAGCTTTGCTGTATCAGCATCCCATTTTATCAATATCTGCTGTTTTTATGGCTTCTCTAGAGTTTAATCATTGCTGATGACTCATTTCTCAGCAAAACCGAGTTTAATGCTTCTGTAGGCTCAGGTAACAGAGGTTGCTTTGGTTCCCCAGGGTCTGAACTCTCAACCTCTGCTCAGGTTCCAGATCTATTCCTTGGTCTTTGCTTTTTAATATTGCCAGCCACCCCCCTCCCTCGCCAAGCAGAGCTGTCTCCACTGGATTCCCCAGCCCTGCCCAGGGTTGTTCCTTGGCATTCCTCCCCTAGGGATGAGCTGGGCAGATGGGTCTCACGTGCATGCCATGGTTCATCCTTCCTGGCCATGACAGCCTCTTTGTAGACCCCAGCATCCCCGAGTATTCCCCCCTGGACCGATTCCTCAGGGTGCACTGATGTCTCAGTCGCCTCTTCCCCTGTGCGTGTGTTTCCCAGGTGTGACGTGGGATAATCATGCACGGACATTGCAAGAGGTTCGAGCCATCCCACCAGGGACCTCACGACCGACACAAGCCAGGACCGCAGCCTGGGGAGCTTCCTTTGAGGACAGGGGACAAGCCCAAGCTGTGGTGGGATGGAGCCCGCCTCGAGCCCCGAGCGCCCCCCTCCTCCTGCTAACAGAGGGCATGGGTGGGTGTTGGTCTGAGGGCAGCCCAAGGGAGATCCCTCTGCAAGGAGCAAGGTTGCAGCCTGCTGGGGTCACAGCCTGGGGGCTGCTGAGACCCAGAGCTCTCTGCTGGGCGCTGTGAAGCTGGAGGCTGCTGGTGGGACCGGCATGCCTGCGTGGCCTGGGTTTGGCCAGGCTGGAGCAGAGCGTTCATTCTGCTGGGGTCCTGTCCGTTCCAGCAGCTGCCGTGTGTCTGAAGAGCAGAGAGCACCGGGAGAGGAGCTGCTGGCCAGCCAACCCGCTCGGGCAGCCCCAACACTGCCGTTCATGCAAAGAACTATTTAGTTATCAGCGTTGGCTGCCCCAGATCTGAGATTGTCCTTTCAGCAAGGACAGAGGGGCCTGCCAGGCATGGAGGGTTTAAAGGGCTCAGATAATGAAGATGTTATCACTTCCCAAGCTCAGGGAAAGTCCTAAATATTCAGCGTGTTGTTCTGAGGTGGGTCGGTACTTCCCCATGCCATTGCTAACAGCGCAGAGGAAGGTCCTGATAAGTTATTGTGTTCGTCGGCTCTGCTGGGAAAGAAAAGGCTCTAATCTTGGAGGAATATTTGATAACAGGATGTCTCAAGGCAAATTTTGATATTTGGTATCTGAGGAGCATGAGGCACAGATAAAGAACATCACCTTTGGCCTAGGACACTGTCGATCTCCAGTTAAAAAGGCTGATGTGGTTGATGTGGCACCAGCAGCACTCTGGGTGTTTATCTTAGGAGCAGATGGGCCTGAGGGGCTGTGGCTGCTCTGGGGCTGCCCTGTCCCTGCTCAGCACCCTCTGGATCATGGGTCCCTTGCTGACAGCACTGATCCTGCACCCTTGGATGCACTCATGAGGACATTAATGAGCTACAGGTCATTAGTCCCAACACCTAACTGGGAAGAGATGGTCCCTGCAAAGGCATGTTGGGGCTGGGACTCCTTCCCACACGCGTGTACCAATTAACAGATGAAGGGGCTAGAAAATAGAATTCAGGAGCACAGAGAAGTCATCTGCCAGTGGAACAGCCCTGTTTGGCTGAAACACGGTGCTCGGGCCCCCGGCCTGTTACCAGCCTTTGCAAGAAGTGATGGGCCAAGCACCCCTTGGGTGAAACCGCAGCTTCCCCATGGCTTGCGAATGCACATGGGGGGCACTGGGCAGCCACTGGGGTCTGTGCTGGGGGAGCAGTTTGGTCAGGCAGGCGGGGGCCGGGAGCTTTTCCTTCTTTATTTTTTATTTTTAAATGGAAAATCAAATCGCAAATTTCTCAGGGGTGCCACCTGAATTTCAGTCAGGAATGTCACGCTTTGTCCCACACAAGCGCTCACTCGGCTCCGCAGGGCATGTGTCCACGGGAATCTGCTACCGGCACAGCCTGAGCTGATGAGGCTGACGAGCTGGGCAGGGCTCCACAGGTGACACTGGATGGCTGGAGGGAGGGGGGCTGGGGACACTTTATAAAAGGCCTCCATGCCCCTCAGAGCTGTTTTGGTGCTGCTCTGCCTGAGCCCAGAGGGAGGAAGTGCTGGGAAGTGGAAGGATGGCAGAGCCCTGGGTCTGAGCCCCCCCAGCAGGGGTAGGATGCCTGGGGGCTCTCGGTGGGCAGCTGCTTCCCCTGGAGAAAGGCTGAGCTGCGGCTGCCTCCGACCCCCAGGAGAGCCCCCTCCCAGGCGCTCGCGGGGTGTTGGAGGGCAGGATCGCTGCAGGCTGGCACTGGTGCACATGGACGCTAAGGCAGAGGAGGAGTTGATGGAAAGCAGGTAGGTGGCTTGCGTTTGCTCACCTCGCTGTCCTGCCGGGAGTAGCTCTGCTCCGTAGATCGGCTGCACTGGCCCCACAATAAAGGCATTGCATCTGCAGCCCGTGGGAAAGAGGGTGAGGGAAGGGAAAAGGGGAGAGGGAAGGTGGCTAGGAGGCTGGGGAGGGAATTGGCCACAGCAGCTGGAGATGCCCTGGTTTGCTCTTTGTGCTGAGCCTGCCTCCTTCATCAGCTGGGTGCAGCTCAGATGAGGGGTAACTGCCTGCAGTGCTCCTCTGGGCTGCCTGAGTGCCAAGGGCCCAGCTAAGCTCGTTAGTGTCAGGGAAATGTCTAATGCCAGGGCCTTGGGGTTAAAGTTGTAATGCTGCCCTGGGGGGCAAAACCTGGGGAGCCCTGCAGCCGTGGGTCTGCAGTGACTGCGAAGGGAGGTACAGGGAGCTTGCGAGGGATGGCTGGAGCTGTGGAGTCCATGGAAGTTGCTGGGGACTGGATGCACCTGGGAGAGCTGGGTGGAGTCGATGGGTGCGGAGCAGCCCTTGCTCTGCTCCCCGCAGGGTGCAGCTGCCTGGCCAAGGGCAGCTCTGGGCGAGGAGGCTGTTCCCACGCAGGGCAGACACCCGCTTTTGCTCACACCCATCGCCATCCGGCGGGTGCTTAGGCTGCTTTATCCCAGGTACGGCTGAGGAGCTGGGATGCGGGTGAGGAAGTGCTGGTAAAGGCCTCAGAGCCAGGAGCAGCGCGGCGGTGACGGCGTGTTGCATGAATCCAAAGGCAGGAGCAGCCCCACACTTGGCTGGAGCCCCAGGGTGGTGGAGGGAGGAAGGTGCTTGTAAAGGCTGGAGAAGACTTGGCTTTGGGTGCTGCAGGGGAGCTCCGCAGGCAGGGCCTGGATGCCCGGACCGGGAGGCGGGAGTTTGGGTCTCACCCCTGGGAAGCTGCTCCCTTGGTGCTCCCGAGAGCCCCAGGGCTGGAGCGTGGCCAGCGGTGTCATACAATCATGGAATCGTAGAATGTTTTGGGTTGGAAGGGACCCCTAGAGGTCATCTAGTCACCGCGGGGCTGGCCCCCTTGGCAGCGGGCTGAAAGGGCGCGGTGCCGGCT
>NW_009260365.1:25292-29160 GCF_000687185.1 Egretta garzetta | reverse complement strand
GGTCCCTCCCCGCAGCGCCGCTCCCCGCTGGGTGTTTGCCCGGGTTTCTGCTGCCAGCCGGGATGGGCAATGTGCCCCCCGCCGCCCCTTCCAGGGGATGCTGTGCCCACCGCTCGGAGCGGTGCTGAGTGCGGCAGCGCTGGGCCTGCAGCAACGTGTGGGAGGGAGGGAGAGGTGAGGAGGGGGCTGAGCTGGTCCCCGTGCTTGAGTCTGAGAAGGGGCAGGCGACACAGCACTGTGACCCCCCAGCCCAGGCCTGGGTCACAGGGCAGCTGTCCCCATCAGGCTGCAGGGACGGTGACGGGAGCGTATCTTGCACGGCCCATGGTGATGGGATCCGGTGATGTGTAGGGACAGAGCATATGGCATGTGCTTCAGGAGGGCCAGGAGCAGCCTCCTGGGATTGGGGCTATGATTTCAGTCCCAGTGGGAGATGGGAGCCCACCCCCTGGGAGGGACCTCAGGGGACAGCCGCTTTTCTCCTCTTTGCAGGCATGAACAGAAACTCTGCCTTAAGCACACCCCCAGGCTCTAATGCTCTTGAGACATCGCTGGCTCTGTGCCTGGTCCCCAGAGCCTCCCCTGCATGGAGATCAGTGCGGCTTCTCTCTGCTGGCTTGGCTTGGGCTCCGGGCCGTCAGGTTTGAGCAGATGTGGGAAGGGGAGTAGCCAGGGGTCAGGCTTGAGGGCGAGAGCTTTGGAGGACACGAAGGGAGCGTGGAGCTGGAGGAGCTGGAGTTCAGCCCTGGGGTCAGGCTGGCTGGAGGGGCTGCGTGGCAGGGGCTGTGTCAGCCGCAGTGCTGTCAGCGAGCCCCGGAGGTTGTGCCCACTCGCTGCCTGGGGCTGTCTGCCTTCCTGAGTGCTAAATTTGCTCATGGGTTGAAAATCAACTCTCTCCCGAGGAAGCCCCGTGTGTGGTGACTCAGCCGAGCGCCAGCACCACCGGGGCAGGCTCCAAGCACGCTGGGTTGGGGCGGCACTGGGGCATGTCTCAAGGTTGGGGCCTGGGTGAGCCCTGACTCAGCAGCATCTCTGTTTACCTGGGCTGGTGCAACACCTTCTTGGGAGGGTGACCTCTTGCCATCTAGTTTGCGCTTCTTCCATGTGGCAGCCCCTGGGGAGCAATCCAGCACAGCGCTCAAGGAGAGAGGAGAGGGGCGAAGGGACAAGAGCAGTGAGGAAAACCGCTCTGCGGCCGGCCCTTCTCCAAGGTGGCAGCTCTGCCAGCCAGGCGGCGTGGGTGTGGGTGAGGTTTTGCACGTTTCTTCTGCCCTGGGTGAGCTTCCCAGAATGCCCATAACCCCCGCACCCTCCCAGGCTGGGCCCCACAGCAAGGACCAACACTTGAAGTTCACTGCAGCCTTTGGCCCACAGGGGAAACCCCCGGCCAAACCCTCGGCTGTTGCTCTCCACAGCCGAGTGATGCCCCTGGCTGATGACGAGGGGCTCTAGTCCCTTCTCTTCCCCGCCGGCAGCGGTCCCGCTCCCTCTCACACCCTGATGGCTGTTGCTGGATACCCAACGTCTGGTCCAGAGTCCATGGTGCCACTTGGGGCTCAGCACGAGGCTTTTCAGCAGGCCAGGGTCTGGGCTCCTCTTTCTGCTCCCTGTTGGGGGTCTGAGCCCGAGGAGTGGAACTGGGCCAGCCCTGCCTCGTGGCTGTGGCCTGGCTCTGCTCTCCACCTGGGACCCTTCCTCTGCTGCTCGGTTAAACCCGGTATCGACCGCTCCATCAGAGCCTGGGGCTCTTTCTCAGCTTTCTTAGCTAATGGCTGTGTCTGCCTCCCATTGATCCTCAGCTGCAGAGCTCATTGATTAAGTACATTTCTTATTATGCTTAATGGTATTTTACTCCTTTCCGTGCTTACCTTGTGCCAGATGCTCACCCTGTGCTTCTGCCTGCCAGGGGGAGAATTCCTCTGGTCAGATATGTCCCTCCGCTGTTCTGGCCGTGCTCTCCCCGCCTTGGTCACCACCCCTGCCCTCTCCCTCTGCCTGACTGGCCTTTCTTCTCCTGCTTTGCCTGCCTCTTCCTCCTGGGCTGAGCGATCCCTTTGCCTTCCAGTTCTTTGCCCCTTGGTCCCTGCTCCCATGCCCTCCTTGGAGGTCTGATTTCTTTTCTTCCCAAGCAAAGCATCAAGGCAGCCACAGTTCCCAATGCTTCGGGAGGGCTGTGAGCCTCCTGGGACAACCTGTCCTGTACCCTGCCCCTGCACGGCTCCTCCTGTGTCTTGCTAATGCCCCCACTGAGCTGCCAGGAGCCAGGCACTGAGCTTCTTCCCAGGCCGGTGGCACCTCCCTCCCTGCTGCGCACTGCAGGTCCCTCCAGCTTGCAGGAGCCCACCACGTGCAGGGCAGCCCTGCCTCGCTGGAGAGGTGGTGTTGCCTTCCTGGAGCATCTCAGCTATCTGGGGTGCAGCTCTTACAAGAAGTGTTCTGGATGTGTCTTGCAGGTGGCACAGAGCCCCCCGAGAGCCGGGAGGGCTCCTGCCTGCGGCAGCCTTGGTTGGAGGTCGCAGCTTTCCCTCTCCGTTGCTGCCTGGGGCTGGTACGGAGCCAAGGGGAGGAGGTGGGTCAGCGCCTCAGCAGGCGTCACCCACTCGGGCAGAACCATCTCCCTGTAAGGTTGGCTCCATTTTCTGCAGCAGAAGGGTGTTGTCAGTCCAGTGACTGGAATAGCCCTGTCCAGCCAGGGCCAGAGGCACCAGCCAGGGCACGGGGTTTTCCTTTGCCTCCCCCCGCAAACACCTTCACGCTCAGCACGCAACCGTATGTTGCCTCGCTCTGTGCCTCACCTCCTTTCAACTCTCTTGCATGCATCTTTCAAAAGCCATAACATTATTGGGCATAAAATATTTACTTAACTGAGCTTTTTGCAAATATTCCCCTCCATTATTTTTCCTCCTTTTGGGAGCAGACACTGCTTCTCCTGTGCTCTCAAATGGCTTCTCTTAAATAATACAACAAGAACATATGAACACCCAGTAGCCTTTTTTCTTTCCCTTGAAATACCTGTAAATATAATGGTGTCACCAATCCATTACAGCTGCACCAGGGCCATGGCTCAGGAACACCCAGTAGCGCCGGCCCAGCCTGCGTAACCTTGCTGCTGGAAGAGGGACAGCCAGGAAAGGTGCTCAGGGAGGGAGTGTGAATACATGAGAGGATCTGACATGATGCAGAGTATTAATATTAATTAAGAAATGTTCCTTTCGGAAGGGACATCTGAAGCTTAGCAGGGGGAGTGCAGGACAGAGCAGTCCCAGTCTGGATGCTGGGCTGACTGCTTGGAACAAACTTCCCTACGGCAGCAAAGTGACTGGTCCCCGGGAGGCCACCCGAGGCAGGGGGTGCTGAGGCAGGATGGGTGCTCCCCAACAGCTCCTGAAGAACAGGGTAAAGTATTTTAGGAGCTTGAGAAAGCTGGAGAGGGCGGACGTTTGTCTTGGGAGTAGACCTGCATGTGTTGGGTGGTGAGCGCGTTCTCCCCGTGCGTGACGGCACCTGGCTGCACAGCCACTGCTTTCCCCGCTGGGGGCTGATGTGTGGGTAGTGGGTGGCTCCCCCACGCTCCCCAACAGCTCCTGAAGAACAGGGTAAAGTATTTTAGGAGCTTGAGAAAGCTGGAGAGGGCGGACGTTTGTCTTGGGAGTAGACCTGCATGTGTTGGGTGGTGAGCGCGTTCTCCCCGTGCGTGACGGCACCTGGCTGCACAGCCACTGCTTTCCCCGCTGGGGGCTGATGTGTGGGTAGTGGGTGGCTCCCCCACGGGAGGACCCATGGCAGGGCCGTGGGCCGTGCTGTGCCCCGCTTGGAGTTGTGGGGTGTGCTGGGTGCAGGGGGGGGGCCGGGGCCCCGGGCGGGGGGC
>NW_009260365.1:22153-25150 GCF_000687185.1 Egretta garzetta | reverse complement strand
CTCACGGGACGCTTGGGCTTCTCCTCCTCCTCCCTGGCGAGGCACAAAGTCACCTCGGGGAGGGAGAAACCGCAAACGCGGGAAGAAGCCACAGAGAGAGACCAGCCCCGCGGCGGGGGACAAAAATAACCGAGCGGCCCTGTTCCCCCATGCAGGAGGCATCGCTGCCCCCCCCCCGTGGGCTGAGCCTCCGGCGTCTCGCCGGAACAGGGAGTTAAATACAGCGCATCGGGAGGAGGATGTGGGGACGCGCCTGGGGTTGCGTGTCCCCCCCGGGAGAGCTGGGCTAGGCAGCTGTGAATTTAATGGCCTGTCTGCCTCCACTGATCTCATTTGCTGGCCCTTATCGGTGAGAGCTGGGATAGCGTAAGGCTGCTCGGGCAGGGTTGGGGGGGAATCTCAGAGGGTGAGTGGCTGGGTGGAAAATGGCAGGTGAACGTTGCCGAGTCCGAGTAATACAGACGAGAACACATCCTTAACTACACAAACACGAAGCTGGCCTTTAATTTAGTATTTCCTACTTGGGAAAAGAGACCTCGCAGTCACTGTGGGTAGTTGTATGGAAATGTCATCTCGGTGCCCGGTGCCAGTCAAATGAGGCAAATTGCTTGTTAGTTATGGGGAAAGAGACTGAAAACAAACCAGGCAGCAGCGTTACGCCGGGGATAACACGCCGTGTCGTGGTGCAAGTACTGCGTGCGGGTTTGGTTGCCCAGTCACAGAAAGGAGGTAGGTGAGCTCGAGAGGTAAAGAAAAGGGTGATGAGGCTGATCAGAGGCACGGAGCGGCTTCTGTGTGAGACGAGATTGGTAAATCAGGGCTCTTGGTTAGAGGAGAGACAACAGAGGCGATATAGGCTTGAGTTCTATAAATTCAGGACGGGTATAAGGGTGGGTGATGGGAGATGGATAATCGCTGTTTCTCATTAATAGGTGGCATCAAATGAAACCATCGGGCAACAGATTTAAAACATAAATGAGGAAAAGGGGTTTCTTTTCTTCATGCAGTGCTTAATTGCGCTGTGGAGCTCGGTTCCGCAGGGCGGCTCAGGGACCCACGGCCCCTGGTTCAGGAAGCAATTAGACAAGTTTGCGGGAGATGGATGCATCAGCAGCTCTGAAGGGTGGCGATGCAGCTGCAGCACCCAGCACAAGGAGTGCTCTGCTGTCCATGGCCGGGTACAGCAGCAGGTCTGGCTTTGCTCTGCTCCCCCCGCCTGGCTGGGACCCTTTCCCCTGCCCTCTCCCAGGGTGGAAGAGTTGGGGACGTGGGCTGGGTATGGCCCCGTGGAGGAGCTGGGGCCTGAAGCGTCTCTGACCTGCGGCGTGTAGCCAGGGCCGGGCTATGGGCAGCTCGGTGCACGCAGCCATTGCTGCTCTGTCATCCCCTCTTCTGCAGTAACCTGCTGTGAGCGTCCCTGGTCCTGCCCCGAGCTGAGCTGGCCATGGCGTCAGCTAGCCCCGGCTTGGGACGTGCCTCTGTGTCACTGAGGACCATTCAAGTGTTTCCCTGTTACAGCCAAGTGAACAGACCTTTCCCTGTAATGCCGGCAAATCCCTGTTCCTGAGGAGCTGTTAATTGATTTCCCTTTTCGTCGCGCCTCCCCTGCCCGTGGCTGTGCTGACTCCCGCCTGCCCGTGCTCTCCTGCCTGGGCTCCCAGGCAGCGGCTGCGACAGGCGGATCCTGAAATTATTGATAAACACTCATTGGGGCTGGAGCCTGCTAAATTGCCAGCAACCCCAGCGGATTTCTCTCTTGCCAGCATCATTTTTCTTGATGACAGCATGTTCCGAAGTTTGTCGGGGAGGGATCAGCGCCTCCTGGTAACTTTTTTTTTTTGGTTTTATGCATCGGTTGTTTTAAAAGATCCCCGCACAAACAGAGCAGAGAGGCTTGGGAGCCAGCGCCTGCAGTTATCTGTTACCTCCAGTTGTCCCCAGTTACTTCCAGCCAGTCCCCAAAGAGCACTGGGCTGGGCTGGCTTCTCCACCGAGCTTTGCCCAGGCCTGCATCGGCCCCACTCTGCCGCCCCGCTCGGTGCCCTGCAGGCTCAGGACTTCTGGATCCCCACATGCTGGATCCCTGTTCCGTCCGCCAAACCCTCTGCTCCCACAGGCTCTCACCCCGCGGCATGCGTATGGGCAAGGACGCCGGGCCGTGGGCTGAGCAGGGAAAGGAGCCAGCGTGGGCATGGCAGCCGGAGCAGGACATCCCCCTTCCGAGCCAGGAGGGTCCTTGTTGCCGAGGAGCCCGGCTGTCGGCTCTGCTGGCAGTTTGCCCTCCCCCAGAGGGCAAAAATCAACTCAAGCACCTCCCACGGCCAGTTCCCCCCCTGACCAGCGTCATTTTGCCGGGGCGGTGCGCTGTGCCCGGCGTACGTGGCGCATACAAATGCCTGCGGTGCGGTGGGTCTCCGGCTCTTGCTCTTTCTGGAGCTGGGAGCATTTTTCTCTCTGCTAGGTCTGCTAATTAGTGGGAGGTTGTGGATCAGGAACAGAGGGAAATGTCCTTCTGCGGTTCTGGCACTAGAAATAATTGAGCCATTTTTCACCTATGGCCAATCTAATTCTGTCCACATCTTGATTTTTCTCTTAATAGCTTGGGGATGCTGTTGGCAGCCATGGGATTCACAGCCATGTCCAAGCTTTTCAGTAATCGCCTGGATTTTGTGCTCTCTTGCTAACCGGTTGCTGGTTTCTTCTTAGTCTTTGCTTAAGCTCTTCCGTGGATGGGAAAGGAGCTCGTTTTAGCCAAGCTGCGTTTGCCTCTGCCCCGATATTCCTCAGTCCCTCCCCTGGGGCAGCGGTGCAGGATGGTGCACCCAGTTTTTTCCCCTCCTGCAGGCAGCGTTGCTGCCTCTGTTTGCCTGGGCAGGGGCTCCTGTCACCCTGGGCTCCCCCGGGCCCTCCCCTCAGTGCATGGAGAGTGGCTCTGTGGTGGGCGACAAGGGGCAGCGGCTCCATGGTGGGTGATGAGGAGCAGCGGCTCCATGGTGG
>NW_009260365.1:20488-21539 GCF_000687185.1 Egretta garzetta | reverse complement strand
GAGGCAAACGGTGGGGCAGGGGGGGCAGGAGCGGAGGAGCCGGCCCTGGGCACGGGAGGGTTTGGGCTGCTGAGCTCGGGGACTGCTGGGTGGAACTCGCATTGCAGAAACCTCCCCCCCGCCGCCCCCCGTTTGGTGTTGGGGAGGCTGCGGGTGTGAGGTCTCCAGCCTCTGCGCAAGCGAAGGGGCTCAGGCATCTTCCCCAGTTTCACCCCGTCCTCCGCATTTGTCCCTCTGTCTGGCTGTACACGTGTGCAGGCATCTGCGTGCAGATTTGATTGCCGCCTTCTTTATAACATTTTCTTTTTCCAGTGTTTATGGGCCATGGGATTGGAAGTGAAGCATCTACTTAATTGCTGTCAGGCAAGGAAACGGGTTATAAAGTTGCCAAGGGAAAAAATAGATCACTCTGGGGTAAATGCAGGGGATGTAAATGCAAAGGGGAGGGGGAGAAAGGCTGGAGATGGGAAGAGATGGAGGGGGGAGAAAGAACAGGAAGGGATCGGCGGGCGGCGAAGGGAGCTGGCTCGGGAAGGGACGCGGGGGCTCTCCCTGCCTCCGAGCTGAAAGGGCAGCTCCTGTGCCAGGCACCTTCGCTGGCACTGAGGGGTGAAATGCTTCCCAGAAGGGAAGGGTTTGTGCTGGAAACACCCCGGGGCTGGGGCAGCTCCTCCCCACGGTGCCCTCCTTTGCCCTAAACACCGCGGTTCTGCTAACAGGGCGTTCCCAGACGTGTCCCGACCCTGCTGAGCGTGCGAGTGCCGGCGCTGGGGTGGCAGGAGCGAGGGTGGCCGAGCGCGAGGCCACGCAGGGGTGTGCTGGGGCACGAGGCGACCCATCTGCCCTTCCTTGGGGGCTCTGCCTGTGGCCCCCGGGATGGCGGCGTTCGCCTCCCTTGCACCGTGAGTGGGGCTGCTGGAGCACTTTGCAGAGGGCAAATGGGGAGAAGGGAGCCCTCCCTGTCCTCCCCATCCTCCCTGTCCTCCCCATCCTCCCTGTCCTCCCCATCCTCCCTGTCCTCCCCATCCTCCCTATCCTCCCCATCCCCCCA
>NW_009260365.1:19795-20405 GCF_000687185.1 Egretta garzetta | reverse complement strand
CGGCTGCTGCCGCTCCAGTTCCAGGTTCTTCGCTCGCAACTCTCTCCCTCTGCATCGCTTTCTTGTTTCCTTCATTATCTCCCCCAGCCTAACCCTCCACCATGTCATCTTCATTGCACGGCTCCTCCCTCTCCCCGTTCGCCACATTACTGCAGCAAGGACTCACTTTCCCATCTTTTAGTCTCAGTGCCGTACATAAAAGCGCTCTGATGGCCATGGCGTGATAGCAAAGACAGAACTTAATTTCACAGCATTTTCATATAATACTCCATAAAACTGAACAAATTTGCTGGAGTCCAAATCCATCTCATTATGCGGAGTCATTGAAAGGGAGGCTTTTACATTCTGGGACTCGGTGCTCAACTCGGGGATGGTACAGGAGAAGAGAAAAATAATTAATTAGGTGCTGCTCTGGATCTTTGATCCTGCATCGCAAGGCACATTAAATAAAACGCCTGGCTCATGAATAAATGCTGCACGGAGCCCTGTTTTTCCAACCTCCCTCAGGAGATTTTCAGTGAGGCTGAGGTGTGTGTGGGGAGGTCCCTGGCCTGGGTCTGTGCCCCAGGAGCGGGCAGGGAGGAGGGGATGGAGCAGGGCAGTGCGTCTC
>NW_009260365.1:19331-19596 GCF_000687185.1 Egretta garzetta | reverse complement strand
GCCGTGCCCTGCCCGGCGGGGAGCCGGGGCTGCAGCACCGGGGGTGGTGCGATGCATCAGGGTCCCTACGGCGAGCCCCATCCTGACCCCCATCCCTTACGGTTGAGTCTACCCTCCGTGCGCCACTCAGGCTGTCTCCCAGTAAGTGAGCTGCAGATGGATGCGGGGCTTGTGGTTTTTGAGAATTGCAGTGTGTGAGGTGTAAGGACCGAGGATCCAGCCGTGCCGGGTGGGCGAGCGGGCTCAGGCCGTGCCAGGCGGAGGG
>NW_009260365.1:18353-18562 GCF_000687185.1 Egretta garzetta | reverse complement strand
TTCCCCCCCCACCTCAGCCCCGCCGCCAGCCTCCCTCTTATTTATTACCCCTTATTGGGGGTCTAGATACAGCGTGCAGGGCTTCCTGGGGAGCTGGAGGGACAGGTCCCCCCAAAGCCACCCAGAGCCTGGCCTCTTCCCCTGGGGCTCTGCCCCTGCAGGATACGTCCCTCTGCCTGCCGACTTTGAGGAAGCGAGGGGAAGGTCCT
>NW_009260365.1:17908-18314 GCF_000687185.1 Egretta garzetta | reverse complement strand
CGCCCGTGCCCTGATCGATGGGCAGGGCCGCTGCGCCGCGGCAGGGCGGCGCGGTCTCCTCGGGGGCAGCCGCAGTGCCGGGCAGGTGGATTAGAAATGCACCAGCAAAGCAATGCTGCAGGGAGAGAGCTCGCCTCGCCTCGCGCTGCTAATTAATCTCCGAGCCAATGAGGATGCTCTCGTCTGGTCTTTACTTAATCCATAACCCAGAAATCCTCAAATTATGTCATTTGTTCAATACAGATTAAATTAATTACTCTGGGAAATAGGCAACAAGTTGCATTTCTGATGCCCCTTATCGCATAATCAAATCTACAAAGTGCTTTCCGTGCAGCCGCAGTGGCAGCGGTGGGATTGCCTGCAGCAGGCATGAAATACTAAGCAGCACCCGCTATAAATCTGGCAC
>NW_009260365.1:15535-17334 GCF_000687185.1 Egretta garzetta | reverse complement strand
CTTTCCCTTTCTGCCAGCGGAGCGGTTGTTATCACAGCAATAAGCGCAGGCTGCATCCCCACGCCTGCCCGGCGCGCTGCCTTCCCCCTGCGGCGCGGGGGCTGGCTTTGCCCTTGCCGGTTCCCCCCTTCTGCTGCTGCTCCTGCCCTCGCTCTGGGCTCAGATGGTGCCTTTTTAATCGCCTGCTTGACAAACCTGGGCAGACCATGAAGCGCTCCGGTGGGCCACGGAAGCTGTCGTCCGTTTGCCCTCCTGCCCACGGTGGCACCGGCAGAGAAACGCCCCGGTGCTGCGAATGCCCCGGCGGGGAGCAGCCCTGGCACAGCAGGAGCCTGTGCCCGCACCAGCCATCACCTGCACACCCAACACCCCCAAATTCCCCGCCTGGGGGAGGGCTGCAGCCTGGAACTGAGCCCTTCCTTCCCTGCTTGCCCTCAGCGCTTCTCCCCTGTGCTGGGAAAACCCTCGGAGGTTTTTGCTGGAGCCTGTTGTGGGGGAGCCCGTGTGCTCCAGCGCAGCTAGAGACCTCGCAGAGAGCAGCACTGAGATGATTCCCAAAGGCACGGAGCAGAATCTGCAGCCCAGGCGAGCTCCCTCCTCCCAGCGCTCGGCTGCAGAACGCTGCTCCGGCGCCTGAGCTGCCGGCGGGCGCCCAGCACCGGCAGCGCGCGTCCCCAGGAGCGCTTTGATTGCAGCCTCTGGCCGGGAGCAGGCTCTGGGGCAGGATGAGCCCCCACACCAAGGACCCCTCGATCCCTTTTTCTGGCTGCTGGAGGCCCGCGGGGAGGCGGCTGGGGAGCCCTGACCCCCTCGGGGTGGGCTGGGGTCGGTGGGTCGGGGGTCTGGAGGGAAAGCGTTACTGTGAGTGTGTGGGGCAGGTCCCAGCTTACACATGGCTGATGCGTTAAGAGCTGTTGTAACACAAAATCTATACCAGTTGTTTGCTAAAATGGCAGTAATGAATTGAGAAATATTACCGGCTGATCAAGGCGGCTCTTCTGAGGCGTGTTAGGGTCCTTAGCCCAGCTCTTCGCCTCACCTGGGTCACCAGCCACAGCAAAATCTATTCGGAGAAGATAGAAATGTAATTCCTCCCTGCCCTATCAATTTAAATAAATTAACTATTAGATTAGCTGCACTTAAAACAAAACAAGGAATCAATCCCACCAGCCCTGGCTGCTATTAAACCATGTTTTGCACCACTGAACCTGTAATTGCCGAAGGTCCCCAGGAAGGGAGAACGGCCCGGCTGCTGGTGGGCTGGGGCCCTGCTCCCCGGGGCGTGGGGAGCAGCAGCTGGGGAGGGAGGACGGACAGACTGCCTGCCTGCCTGCTCCGAGCCCTCCCGCCCCTGCCACAGCAGCGGAGCCAGTGATAATTCATGGGTGAGCTCCCTCGCGTGCCTGGGCTCCCGTGGGCAGCCCGGTCCCAGCCTGGGAGAGCTGCCGAGGTCCGGCCGGCTGCTGGGATCTCCCCTGCGCATCCCTGGGGATTGCCCACCTCGGAAGCGCTGAAAGCCCTGGGGTGGGTGTTGGTTTGAGGTGTGATCCCACTGCTGCTCTGAGTGGGGGAGCAGAGCTGGACCCCTGCCCAGAGGGTGCTGAGCCAGGGTGTAGGCAGGAGGCAGGGATGGAGACAGGGATGGAGGCAGGAGGCAGGGATGGAGGCAAGGATGGAGGCAGGAGGCAGGGATGGAGGCAGGGATAGGGGCAGGGATGGAGGCAGGAGGCAGGGATGGAGGCAGGAGGCAGGGATGGAGGCAGGGGTGGAGGGAGGGGGGAGGGGGGGGGGGCGGGGGG
>NW_009260365.1:12392-14366 GCF_000687185.1 Egretta garzetta | reverse complement strand
CGCTGCCCGTGAGCTGCCCGCGCTCTGCGCCGTCCTCCGCGGGGTGCGGCCGGAGCGAAGGCACAGGAGCCCCCCCCGGCTTTGCTACAGCAGCAGAGACCGAGTCTCCTCCAGCTGGGAAGAAGCTCTTCAGCTGCACAAACAGCCTGGGATCTGATGGGAGCGATGGAGAAAACTCGCCTCCTCCGCACCGCTCGCGCGGGACTCTGCCAGGCTTGCTGCAATTCGGAACGTTCACACTGGAGGCCTCATTTGTAAAGGACCAAAATAAGAGAAAATGTTTGGCCCAGAGGGAAGCAGAGAAGGAACTGAAGCTGCTTCTCATCTTTCATCGTTTGCCTTCTCCCCCTCCTATCTTGGCAGCCCCAGTATTTTGCTTTGTCTCCTTCAGGTGACTAATCATTAGACTAATTAGTTGCTAATCAATGTTTAATTAAAACTTAGCGGTTAATTACTGGAGGTGCTACTGTAGGTTGGATATGAAACATTATGAAAACATTTTTAAGGGCAGTTCATAAGAAGTTGGCCTCTCTCCCTCCTCTCTGGTGCGCCCCGTGGTCAGGGTCCTCGCCCCCGGGGTGCTGCTCCCCTGCTGGGCCGGGGGGACAACGCGCCCGGACGGCACCGCCGCTCCCTGCGCTGCCCGCTCTGGAGGCAGTTCCATCGCTGGGACCGGACTGTGGTGCGGGCATCTCCAGAGCAGCCCCGGCGCTTTCCCATGGAGCAGCCAGGGAAGAAAGTTTTTGCGCTGAGGGTGGTGAAGGAGTGGCCCGGGTTGCCCAGAGAGGTGGTGGGTGCCCCGTCCCTGGAAATGTTCAAGGTCAGCCTGGATGGGGCTCTGAGCAAGCTGATCTCGTTGAAGAAGTCCCCACTCATGGCAGGGGGGGTGGCTGGATGGCCTTTACGGGTCCCATCCAACCCAAACCCGTCTGCAATTCCCTGAGTCGGGATGCTGGTGAGCATCCGGCCCCAGCCAGCTGCAGCGGTGCAGATGCCGTTCCTGCATCCCTGCATCCTGCATCCCCCTGCTCAGCCCCTGCTGGTTCCCTGAGCTCCCCCTGGAAGCCGAGGCCAGGCAGCAGGGTCCATCTCCAGAGGCGGAGGCTTCGTTCCGCACCTTGTGCCACGTGGGGTGCCGGGGGTGTTCCGTGCACAATCCCTAGAGAAGGGGCTGTTCAGCGCTCCGTCAGCGGCCGCTATCTGGGTCACCCAGGTGTGCTGCTGCCTCCAGGTACCAGCTCGTTTCAGCCCCTGCTGGGGAGCCTGCGCCTGCTCGTTAGCTCTGCGGCTCCTTCTCCCTCCCCGCGTCCTCCCGGAGCGGGGCTGGGGGGGGCTGGTGTGCCCAGCCGGGAGCGGGGGCTGACCCCCTGGGCCTGGGGGCTTTGTGCAAACCCGGAGGGGTGTGCAGGGCTGGGGGTACCACAGCTCGTTCAAGGGCCCTGAACCCCTTATAGCCCCATAGGGTGGGCACCTGGGAGAGGGGGAGCCCAGGGAGCACCCCCAGGCTGGGGCAGGGCACCCCCAGGCCCCCCATGCGGAAGAGCCGTTGCCCCATCCCGGGGGGGCGCGGGAGCTGTCCCTCCCTGGGGGTTGCGCTGATGGGGGGGGAACAGGCACTTTGCGAGTGCCGTGCATGTGCTCGTGACACCATTTACGTTCTCCCTGCTCTTTACATTCCTTATTTCCTTTACTTGCCATTTTATGGCTCATTTTAATTTCTTGAGAGCAGAGCCGTGGGATAATACGGGCTGGTGCTGCAGAGGGTCCCGAGGCAGGCGCCGTGTCTCCACCCAGACCGGGACGCTGGGAGCGCCGCTAAGGCGCCCATGTCTGGGTCGAGCGGTGGCACGTCCCCGTCACCTGGGGAAGAGCCGGGGGCTTCCCCGCAGGGGCAGAGGGCTTGGGCGGCTGAACAGTGGCTGATGTGCTGGCCGGAGAACCGGCCCCGTCTCGCTCGTCCCCCCTCTGAGCCCC
>NW_009260365.1:11713-12257 GCF_000687185.1 Egretta garzetta | reverse complement strand
GCGTGGACTCCCACCCCCCCCATCGCCCCCAGGTGAAATTTTCACCTTATTCTGCCTGGGTGCAGTGGGTGCTGCGGGCCTGGGAGGGCGAGGGCACGACTGTGGGTGCGGGTGTCTGCTTGATGCCGCCGGATAGGGGTTTTCTGGGGGAAAATAAATATCTTTTTTCCCCTGCTAGTTAGGGAAGGATGCTGACAGGGGCTCAGGGTTTTGGTGGTTTGGATGGTGATGATGCAAGGAAAGGGAGCTATGTTTAGAAATAATTGCTTTGTCTTTTGCAGAGGTATTAGTGCTTCCATGCTGGCAGGTACAGGAATTAGCTGAAGGTGCTGGTGACATAAATGCAGAAGCAAATTATTGTTGCTTATAATCACTTTAATCCGTGTGAGAGGGAAGGCGACGTTATCGGGGCAGAGGGAGGAGAGGGGAGCAGGGGGGAGCTCTGGGGTCCCCGGTACGAGGCTGGCACGTCCTTGGGCTCTGCTCTGGGGGCCAGCGACCCTGCAGCTGTGGGGCCGGGGGTTTGCTGGTGCGGCTCCACGCC
>NW_009260365.1:10497-11197 GCF_000687185.1 Egretta garzetta | reverse complement strand
GAGCGGTTCCAGAGGAGCGGTGGCAGGCAGTGTGCTGCAGCAGGAACAGGGAGACTCGCTGCGTCGAGGGCGCCCTGATGGCATCCCACCTCCTGGCCGGCACTCCGCATCCCACTTCCCGGCCAGTGCTCTGCATCCCACTTCCCGGCCAGTGCTCCGTGTCCCACCTCCTGGCTGGCACTCCACTGCTGCAGGGACACAGCCCGGAGAGGGTCTCTGTAGCCAGGAGAAGTTGAAAAGCCACAGCCCGGAGCATGTGAAAACGAGAGGGTGGGATCCTCCTGCAGCGCGGAAGCTGCCTGATGGGGAGAGGCTGATCCGGGTAAGCGGCACCAGAGGGATGCACAGCCTGGGCGAAGGTTCCCTGTGGGAAAGTCCTGTCCCTGGATCCTGGTGCTCCCAGCCCAGGCTCCTCTTTGGATGGAGGAGTGAACTGGGGGGATTTAAGAAGTTACAACATTTGACCGGAGGAGTGGCAGCCCCGCGTGGAAGCGGCTGTGGAGGGGAGCGGGAGGATCCTCCCGCGGAAGAGCCCGCAGAGCCCCTCGGGAGGCTGCTCTCCTCTGGATCGCGGAGCTGCTGCTCCGTTGGGAGCCTCCGAAGGTGCGGCCAGGGCTCTGGCAATGCTCTGCTCTCCCGCTGTTTGTTTCTCTCCGGCTCCAGCGGCGCGGTCCCTCGCAGGCAGCGGCCCCCCCCGTCC
>NW_009260365.1:9256-10269 GCF_000687185.1 Egretta garzetta | reverse complement strand
AACTCTGATGTTGGGAAGGAACAGATCCGTGATGAAACAAGGCCATTCATGCTTTCAGATATTAAATTCCATGCAGAATATTAAATAATTTCCTCTTCAGTGATCCCAGTAAATTTAATTAGCTCGTGTTCCCCCGATAGAGTTGTCTCTGCGATCCTGAAGCGCTTTGGCACAGCTTTGCTCAGAAGACGGCATGAGCTTCTCTCCCTGGAGAGTGAAGGTCTGGGGAAGGGGAGGAACCTGCTCCGGGCAAACCCAGGGCTGCAGAAAATCAGCAGGGTTTGGGTGACTTGTCCAGGGCCTTTTCTGTGGCCACTCGGGAGCCAGGTCCCAAGGGGAGGGATGGAAATGACACAAGTGCTTCACTTTCCGTAGCAGCGGTTGCTGATGATGATGATTTTGGAGGTTTTGGGGGGGCTTGGTTTGGTTTTTTAACTTTTAAAAGCTCAGAGGAAAGGGGAGAAAAAAAAAAAAAATCTCTTCCTGATGGAAACAGCTAATAGCAGGTTACAAATGTGTCCCTGGCACGGTTCGTTAGCCGCCGCGGCGTTCCGAGGGCTACGGGCGGTGGGATACCCGCAAACCATCCAGGGTTTGTCTGAGACAACGCGGGGAGGTCGGGCCGTGCAACCCGCTACCAAGCATCGCTTCTGCGCAATACAGAGCTGCTCTTCCCTCCCGGCGCTCCCCTGCCTGGGTGCTGTGCAAGGCGCAAAATAAATAAATAAACAAGTGCCTGATTTACCGATGATTAATTTGCATAATTAGTGCTGTGTCAGCTCACTTCGCTGAGGTGCAAAGCGCGCTCTGCTGTAGGGGTTTGTGTGGACATCTTTCCTGGGTTACTCACTTTTTTCCACTTTTAGCAGTCCCGTAAGGATGTAGCAGCGGTGGCGACGGGATTTCACGGGGTCGAGAGGGGAGGCGAGAGCCCGGGGGCTGCGGGGTGAAATCCCCGCCGGCCTTTGCGGGCCTGTCCTGCTCTTGGAGCCGATGCCCTTCCCTGGTGGCAC
>NW_009260365.1:6846-9194 GCF_000687185.1 Egretta garzetta | reverse complement strand
TCGGCGCCTCGGGGGGCGGCAGCAACGTGGCGGCTGAATCCCGGCCATCTCGTATCCGCAGCTCCTCTCCAGGGATGCCCTGGGAAGGCACTCGGGGTGGGCAGGCAGGGATGAGCCTTTTGCCTCCGGCTGGGGCAGAGCCTGCGGTGCTGGGAAGGGGGGAGCCGGGCGCCCGAGCCCTCGGCAGCATGCTGCGGTGTGTCTCCTGCTCTTTACCAGACTTGCCCTCTTGCCCGGTGTTTTCCAGCACGGAGCACGGCTAACGCTGCAGAGTCGATCGCGTGGCACCGAGGAAACCCCAGCAGCAAGGCCAGCGGCACTTCCCTCCTTGGCCTCCTGCTCCCGGGCAGGGGCCCGGGGTCTGAGCTTGGAGATGGCCTCAGGCTCTTCACCCTCCCTCTCCTGGAAGAGGGGAAGCGGCTCAAAACGCCCGGCGGGTGCAGCGTTACATCAAAGACATAAATACATCGACTGTTTTAAACCGCCGCGCTGCGGGCAGCCCTGGTCGCATGCCCTCGCTCCCTCCCCGCCGTAATGGGTATCAGATTGTTCTCCCGATGCTGGCCTTGGCTCAGGAATTGACTGATGCAATGCAATGTTCACTGATTTAATAAGTTTGTTAGTACAATAGAGGCTCGGGATTGTGCTGTTCATGTGCAGTGACAATTACATTTTAGCTCTGCTCATTACGTTGCATAACTTAGCTATGAAATCTATCGTAAATTATATTTAAAAAAAGCATTATTTCTGAGCGCATTAGCATGGCTCTCCCTTCTCCTCTCCCCAGCGCCGGGGAGTGCGTTGCAGGCTGAGCGTGTTCAGGACCAGGGCTGCAGTCAGCTCCTCCTCGGGTATTGCACATTCTGCTTCAGGGTTTTTGGGTTGGGGCATCTGACACTTTCCAAAAAACCCCCAAACCTGGGTCCTGCCATGTCATCCCACCATCTCCATCGCAGCCAGGGCTGGTGCAGGTACCCGGTGTTCTGGCGGCTCTCTGGGGAAAGCTCCAGCCTGCACCGTGCAGGTGGGACGGGTGCCAGGGGGTGCGGGTGAACCCCCCGGCAGGGCCAGGCTTGAGCTGCTGGTGCCATGTCAGAGCTGGGGATGCTGCAAGCGCCCCCATTTTGGGCAGAGTCATGAGGAGGGGCTGGAACTTGTTTGGGTCGAGCTCGAGCTGTTGAGGAGGACTTGGAGGGGCAGCCGCCTCCTGGCCTCGTCTCTCTCCCCGATACCGGTGCCGTCTCAGAGGTGATTTCTGCAGGTCCAGGACTGGCTGCTTGGCACGGCCCTTGCTGGGGCTCCGTGGAGGGAACAGCGGGGACAAGAGGCTCAGCCCTGGGGACGGAGAGGATCCCTGGGTGCTGGGGCTTTGCTGCGCCTCCCACTTACAGCATCCGCATCCAGGAAAGACCCAAGACAGAACCGCAGCGGGCCGTGTCAGCTCTTTACTCCACCCGCGGTTATGAGAAGGAAAACCTCGCCATCGTTAAGGATAAAAATAAAAGCAGCAGCAGTAAGTTAACAGCTACGGCTTCCCCCAAGCCAAGGCCCTAAATACCAAACAGACTGCGAAATAAACTATGAAAAACAGAAAACCCAATATTCCTCCCAGATTAACCCTTGCTCCCTCTGGTTGGCAGAAGAGCCCTGCTGGAAGGCAGGGGCTTGTTGACTTGTGCTTTTCCTAACTGCTTCTCTTCCCTCCACCGTCGCTCTCGCGCGCTCGCTGCCATCATCCCCCGTCTGCGCCTCCTCTCCCACGCCAAGTTCGGATGCTCGTCCTCCCGGAGACCCACGGGCAGGTTCCCCCGGTGGGTTCCTCTCTCGGTGTTTCCCTGCCCGGGAGCCCTGCCTGGGCGCGCTGCTTGGCGCAGGCCTCGGGGTTGCCTAGCAATCCCGCAGCATCGCCGCCTCTCCCCCCCCGCTCTGCTCCGCTCCGCTCCGCGCATGCACGCACACCTCCCGCTTTGCAAGGCTGCACCTCCCGAGCGGGTACCAGTTTGCATTTCTAGGAACAGATGTCAACAGGGACCCGGCTCGGAGGCTTGAAACGCAGCGGAAATTCTGCAGAGCTGCTCTCTCCCGTGTTCCTGGTTCCTCGTTCTCCAAATCTGCTGCCTAAAGCATCTTCAGCCTCAATGAACCGTGAGAAAACAGCACAGCGGGGCATAGCAAGGAGCCCTCCTGGCTGAGCGCTGCCTTTGTCTGGCAGGTCGGGAGAACAAGGGCTGCTGCCGCTCCGCCGGGGCAGCGAGGCGCGGGGTCGGGTGCTTGCTGCATCCCGGAGGGCTAAAAATACACACGTTTATCAGAGAAAATGGATGTTGAGATGCAGGAGGTGCGCTTGG
>NW_009260365.1:6368-6754 GCF_000687185.1 Egretta garzetta | reverse complement strand
AGGGGGTGGGGGGGGGGGGGGAGCGGTGCCTGTTTCCAGGGGGCTGCGTGTGGACGCTGCAGGATGTTGATAATATCCCGCAGATGGGCCCTGTGCTAAGGCCATAGGGAGGAAGTGACGGCTTAAGCAGGCTGCAGGTATTCCAGACAGCTCGCAGGAAATACAGCTTCTGGGCTCACCACAGTCCTAACTGCTGGGAACCACAAACAGATCATTTGAGGCAGAAAAAGGTGCTGAGCCCTATCCAGTGACCCTGGCGGGTCTGCACAGCGCAGTTTGCTGCGTAACGTGCCCTGGGCTCGGGCCGCCCCCGGTACAAGGCACCCGCACTGCCAGAGCAGCCACCGCTCCTGGCTATTTTGGAGAGATGGCAGCTCCCCCCGGGG
>NW_009260365.1:6036-6247 GCF_000687185.1 Egretta garzetta | reverse complement strand
GGGCACAGCCGGGAGCGCCAGGGGTCCGCTCTCGCCTGATGCTCAGGGAAGGACTCCCACTTCCAGCTGCTGTGGGAATGCCCGGCTCCCTGCCCAGAGGTGCCTAAATGAGATTTAAGGAGCAGGAAGGGTAAGGGGCCGATCCGGGGTACGCAGCCCCGCAGCCTGAGGGTTGCCTCGGTTTTCCCGGTGTTTGCGGGGAGGAACGCCA
>NW_009260365.1:4372-4736 GCF_000687185.1 Egretta garzetta | reverse complement strand
GGGGGGGTGGGGTCTGGATGAGGGGGGAGGAGGAGGAGGAGGAGGAGGAGGAGAGGCTCCCGCTCGGGCTGGCCGGCCTTGGGGAGCGGGCGAAGCCGTGGGGGCAGAGCTGGGCCCCGCTGCTAACGGGCAGAGCCAGGCGAGCGAGCGCGAGCTTGCACAGCTTTCGCTGGGTTTTTCCTCTCCTGAATTCCTGCCTGTCCCCCGGAATTCCATCACGAGACGGGCTCGCTGCCTGGGGAGGGACGGGCAGAGAAGGCTTTTCGGAGTCACCTGGTTTATTGGTGTCGCGGGTGTCGATGCACGGTGCCGCTGCCCGCATGCCGGTGGTGCCCCGGCGGTGTGCGTGCCAGGAGGCTGCACC
>NW_009260365.1:1833-3994 GCF_000687185.1 Egretta garzetta | reverse complement strand
CTCACTCCAGTAAGCATGACATTAACAACATCGGCTATTTTCGGTTGCCTTTCATGAAGGTTTGGAACCCGCTCGCTGCCTCCGTGGGAGCCTGGCCTCGGGCAGGGTGGCTGCTGGCCCCCGGGTTTCTGTCCTGGGGGCATCTCGGGGGGCACAGCCCGGGGTGGCCACAGGTCCCTGCGTGCTGTGGCAGGCTGCGAGGGGACGGGGCACTCCCACCTTTGCGAGGGCAGGGGTACCTCCCTCCTTCCCCCTGCTAATTCCGCCTGGTGTTCTCTGGGATATCTGGGGCTCATGGTTTGCCTCGCGGCGCTCCGAGGCTCTGTTCCGCTGCCCTGGTGTTATTTGCGTTCCCGCGGTACCCAAAGGCTGCAGCGGGGCTGGAGGCCGTGCGGGGCCGGGTGCTGTGCAAACACAGATGAAGGCAATCTGTTCCCCAGAGAGCTTCCTGCTTTCAGGCTAAAATGGTTGAGGCGTGATACAGCCTCGCAAAGCGAGGAATGGAGGCTGGTTTTCTGGGTAATAGATGGAGAAGGAGCCCGGGGTTGGTGGTTTTTGTGGAGGGATGATGGCAGCGGGCTGGGGCTGGCAGGGCTGCCCAGGTCTGGCCAGTCGTCGGGAACTTGTTCTTGGCTCGGGGGAGCCGTGGCGAGGCTCTGCTTGTTATTTCACAGAAAATAACGGAGAATTTTTTTTTTTCTTCTCTTCCCCCCCCCCCAAGTGATCTGTGGGATTGTTCGGCACCGCAGAAGGCCTTGGCACAAGGGCACGCGAACGCTCCGCTGCAGCATTAGGCAAATCTTAGCCAGGGTTTGGGCGGTTGCTTTTGGGGCACGGCTGTGGGATCCTCTCACGGGGACGTAAATTTTGTGTAGCGAGGGGAGGGGCTGCTTTTGGAGCACTGGTGATAAGAGGTGCGGAGCCCGCAGGCCAGCTGGCTGGTGACCTACTGTGGCCGTGAGCCCAACCCCAGGCACCCGAAGGGGCACAGAGGGACCAGGAGGGGACTGGGAACCCCCCCAGCCCAGCGGTCGCTCTTCTTGCTCCTTCCTCCGGTTTAGGAACCAGAGCTGGAGGTGCTGAGGGAGCCCTCTCCCCCTGGGAGCCTCCTCGGCGCGAGGCGTCTCTCCTGAGCACCCCAGTGCGTGGCCGCCGGGTTGCAGTGGCACCCGTCCCTTCCCTTCCTGCTGCTCCCGAACGAGGGGGACCTGGGCAGGCTGGGAGCTTTTAGGATGTTTTAGGATGCTGACGCTTGCTCCGCGTGATGCTGCCTTTGGCAAATCGGCTCCTCCAGCTTTCCTTTCCCAAACCTGGCCAGTCGTGCGTGCTCCGTGTGCTCCCCACTTACCGCAGCCCCTTCTCGACAAGGGCTGGATTCCCCCCCTTTCCAAAACAAAGGGCTTCTTTCCCAGGTGCGCTCATTCCTCCAGCTCCCATCACTAGAACATGTCGGCCTTAATTCCTGCGTCCCAGGCGCTGGGATGGCCGGGCAGCCTGCGCGCTGCGCTTGCCGGCGGCGGAGCCCGTCTCTCCGTGCCGCCGCTGGTTGCTGATGCCTCCCTGTCCTGCGCGGCCGGTTCCTTCCTTCCCACCCCCGGGGGGTGGTTTGGCTCATTCGCCATGATGCCCGAGGAGGATCCCTGGATCCCCCCGGCCGGCGGGGTATGCGGGAGCACGCGCTGGCTGGGCTTGGGCGTTCGGGGGGACACACGAGTGTCCCCGGCAGGCTCGTGTCTCAAGCAGCTTGTCCAGCACAAGCCGTATGTGCTCGCTCAGTGCATAAATAAAGGTTTTCAAGTGCGTGCATTTGCTAAATGAGTTTGTCGTCACAATTTTTCAAATGGATCAGCTGACGGTAGATAAATGCCTCTGAAGGTTATTGAGATAATAAAAGGCATGAGGGAAGTTCCTTAATTTATTTGAGTTCTCTTTTAATTTACAGTCTTACGGGGTGAGCGTACACCGAATAATTAGTTCTTATGAATGATTCGCTCTTTTCAAACACCCGTGGAAGAGGAAGGGGAGCGGGTGGTGAGGGCTGGGGCTGAGCCAGCGGGGGTGCAGCCGAAGCCGTGGGGTGCTGGGAGCCCGGAGCACCCCAGGCATCGCCGCGGAGCCCCGCAGAGGTGCGGGGACGGGTTGGGTGGCAGCATCTCTCCTT
>NW_009260365.1:1095-1521 GCF_000687185.1 Egretta garzetta | reverse complement strand
CCCGACCTCCCGCAGCGCGGGCAGGGGCTGCCGGCCATGCTGTTCCAGGGCTTTCTGCTGGAATTTTTCGAGGTATTTCGGGATGCGCGTTCTCGCAAGTGAATTGACAGGCTGAGATACCAGACAAGGAAGCAAAATTTTCTTCTCTGTTATTTCATTATTTATTAAGATTAAATTTTTTTTTTTTTTGAAACTTTATTTTTAATAAACCAATCTAAAGCCAGCGCTCAGCTTGCACGCGGGTGCTCCAGGCATCATTGTGTCTTCCAGTCAAGACAAGATTGAATTTCTAATGGGCAGAAATGAGCACAGGAGCGCGGGATCCCTTTTCATGTTTCATTATCCAGCGTGTACGCGTCCTCCCCCTCGCCGCCTGCCACGGGTCGTCCTGCCAGCGGCTCCCCCCCCTCCCACGCCTTTTTCGGG
>NW_009260365.1:0-259 GCF_000687185.1 Egretta garzetta | reverse complement strand
GGGCGGGGATGGCGGCTGCCGAGCCCCCTCCTCTCCCCCCCTTGCAGCCGCGCTGCGCTGCCCGATGCGCCCTCCCCGCTCCCCAGCTCTGCCTGGGTGGGAGGTGGGGGGAAAATGGGGTTTAAAGAGGAGGACGTTGAGCGGAAGCACTAACATTCACTTTGGGAAGCGCAATGAATTCCGGGTCCCTTGCGAATGGGAATCCAGGCGATGGCCCGAGCTCCTACAATCTGTTAAACCCGTCCCACGGAATCGGCGT
>NW_009260364.1:578965-579455 GCF_000687185.1 Egretta garzetta | reverse complement strand
GCTGTGACTTTTTGACCATGAAGATTTCAGCAAGAGCAAGCCGGGATGGGAAGCGAGCTCCTCCTGGAGAGAGGCCTCGGGGTCCAGCCATCACTACTGATTTTTCTTCAGCCCGGGTGGACCTGGGCATGGAGGCGCCTGCTCCTGTCCTTGGGGCCACCATGGCTCTGCCCAGCAGCAGCAGAGCTCAAGCAAAAAACTTGTCCTGCCTTGCCGTGGCTGCCTACCACTTCCAGCCTGGATTTCCTCCTCCTGAGACATTCTGCTACCCACCTTCCTGAGCTAGGCTTAAAAATAGGACTGCCTCTGATTCACGCTGGGTAAACAGATTTTAGTTTCCTGTTTTGCATGTGTTGAATTGCATGCTTTGCATGGTATCTGACTGTGAGCAGCACAGTTGCTGATAGCTGAGAAAAGAGCCGTCTCATCTCTGGAGATGCCTTATACAGGGAATTTAGTTCAATAAAGCTTAGGAAAATGTTATATGATA
>NW_009260364.1:571361-578944 GCF_000687185.1 Egretta garzetta | reverse complement strand
GGAACAGCTAAAGGACTTGAGCTTGGCTTAAATGAGCACTCCTACAGAGGCTCAGAAAATTATAAGATACTTCCTTCTGAAAAACACCTGCCCGAAACAGCCTTCCCTCCTGAAATGCTGCATCATTTGGGAAGAAATGCGGAGGAACAAGTAAGTAAGTCTCCAAAAGGGCTGCTGGAACAAAATGTTGTTGCATGGTGTGGCTGGCAGGGTGGTATGAGAACAGGGTGGTGGGATGGCTTTGAATGCTAAATTATCTCATGTTTTAAGAGAGGCAAACCCCAGAAATTAAATGTTGCTGGTCTAAGTTACAATATAGTTGCCATGGCAATTATAAAATGGGAAACCATTGCCGTCATTGCTTGCATTGTCACACGCCTTATGGTGAAATGATGGCTCCCTGGTCGCGGAAGGAGACAAAAAATGTTGGGTTCATGCCAAAAGGCTGCATTTTTTTGGATAGGGTGAGCAGAGGAGCAGCAACCCCAACGAATCTTGCAAGGTGCTCTGACTCCAGCTGGACCCTCAGGGCACAACTCAGGGACACAAGCCTGCGATCTAGATGAAACAGAAGTTTGAAAAACCTCAGGGCTTAGTCATTAAAAGAGATTTCTTCTGCAGAGCCAGATCCATCTTCATGATGACTCCAGGCCTTCAACCTGGCTGCTCGCGGGACAGAGCCTTCAATAAAACAAACTTTTGTGCCAATACTCGCATCCCAGGCAGCTACCCACCATGGAGGAGACTCAGCCCTTTGCTGTGATGTCTGCTTTGAAGGAACCAGGGTCATGTGTTTTGTCTTATGCAAAGTCCAGCAAGCTCTCTGGGCATACAGCCTTCACGCACAGGACACTTGGGAACTGGGCACTCATTTTTCTGCTGGTCCACATGACCACAGCAATCCACAATATTTGAATTTTTTGGGCTTGTCTCAACAGCAATGCCCAAGAAGGATGACCTCCTTCAGGTATAAGGAGACCTGGGATTAAAGGAAGAGAAGACAAAGCAATAAATCATTTACAACCAGGTTACATCTGGGGGGCAGCAGCCCCGTAAGTCTCAGGTCTGACTCCCCATGCTGAGATGATTCGCCCCAGTTCTCCCGGCCTTCCCTCTGGAGCACAAGCTCCAGAGATGGGCCAGTTCTGGTTGCTTTGCTGTGGTCTTTTACAGCCAGACTCCCAATTCTGCTGCCTCTGATGCGAAAAAACTGAACACAAGCCAGGGCTGAGCAACCAGCTGTGTGTATACGGTGGGCAGAACAAATAGGCATGTGCCTACAGAGCACCATGTAAATACAGGCTCCGTAAGCTACTTCCATTCTCAGGAGGTATGCCAGGAATATAAGAAATCAAATGCATTTATAATAATCCTTCATTACAGAAAGGCATACTACGAACAGTGCAGAAGCAAATTTTAACCCACTGCCCACAGCTGCCATACGGATATGATGGGACAGACCGTCTGAAAGCAACACTAACGCATCAGGGTTTTGCCTGCTAATGTTGTCATACTGACCAAGGCTACCAGCCCGTGCAACAGCTGTAAATCTCTTCAGTAGCCTCAAAAAGATCTATCTGTAAGTGCTCCAGATTCCCCGTTAATCACAAAAAGATTAAACAACTTCTTCTTCCCAACATTGGGATGAGATTAGTCTGAGCTGAGAAGATAGAAGTGCTGTAGAAACATTATTTCTCCTTTGCAGAGGAAAGAACCAAGTACAGGGCAGTCACCTGGTTGGCAACCAGCAAGTCCTGCTAGTTTGTAGGTGTCATTTACTCTAGTAATCCAATAAATATTTTTGAATTGAAATCAGTAAACTGGCTAGGGAGCAGGAAAAACATGAGCAGGCAGCTCAACTGGAGCCCCTAATGTGTAGGAGCTAAAATGGTCCCACAGCGTATATGCTAGGAACAAGGGAATAGGTTCAAGAGGCTGAATATTACCTCTCCACATGATGACGCAGGAAAAGGATGCCAAGGGGATGTGCAAAAAAAGATCCTCCAAAAATAGCATGAGACCTGGTGGAAATGCCGCTTCATGAGAACTACAAAGAGATTTAATATCTTTTGTTTATCAGAAGTGAGTTTGAGGGGTAACATACTCGTGAGACTGAAGCTCTTCCGCAGGAAGAATACAGCAGGTACGAGAAGGGTGTCTCTGGCAGAGAGCACCACAGAAATCAGCAGTGGGAAACTGAAGCTAGATAGCATTATGTTGGCAACAAGATGTAGGTTTTTTCACGTGGAGGATGACTAAACGTGAGCAGAAACCATGGAGGATGTGGTGGATGCCGTACATTTTTCAGACCTTCACGTCTCCAGCTCGAAGTGGAAGATCCTCTCCAGATACAGAGGTTATGTGAGCATACCTAGGGAAAACTTTGTGGCCTTTGACACCTAGATCGCATAAGAACATGATATTGTATGAACACTGTGGCGTAAGCCACCCTTTTAGCAGTGGATATGTATTCATACAGTTTTGACACTAAAGCCTCCCCGAGGGTGATGCTCGCTTCCCTCCAGTGTGTCAGCTGCATCTTTCTGAATGCTGGTTTTGATAGCAACAAACTGTGTGCCACCACTAATTTACCCTGCATTCACTGTGTCTTGTGCTGGTTTGGAACACTTATCTTGATTTTAGGAGACTTCCTTGCAGTCATCATTGTCTTGAAAAAATGCACGCGTGCTGCTGATCTCTGATGAAGGGACCTCGGAAGTTTTTAAAGCGAGAGCTTGAACTGCCTGTCAAAAGAAATGGAAAATTGCCAGCTGGTTTTGCAGACATCTGGATCAGAGATGCAGGCTGAGCAGCACTGAGAACCAATATGCATGGAAAGAACATAATAACAGTCCTGTCTTCTGCTGCTAGACAAATCCATTTTTTATTGTGTAAAATATTTATAATAGTATGTTGTAGGTTGCACTCAGCTTTTTTGTAGCAGGGAAGGGAATAAGTTCTCCTGCTGGATTCCCAGATCTCCACTGCTGATGGGATGCACAGAAAACCTACCAGTGCTGCTGTATATTCATGCAGCTCTGCACAGGCTTTCATCCAGGGGAACAGCGGGTGCTAAGGGTGCAAGAGCGACCTGGGGCACTAACAGCTTCTTTCTGAGCTGTTTGACAGGCATGCAAACCTCCCCGCCTTCAGGAAGCCAACTATGCATGTTTTTATGTCTACTTCTGCCTTGCTCTCAAGGCCTTTGATTTTATCTTTAAGCCAGCAGTGTTTATAGCTCTCAAGATGATCATGTTCTGCTCAACAAGTTCCTTTGTCTCATACTGTTGCTGACAAATCTGCTAGTGAAACAATTCTACTATTCAGTAACTTTTTTTTTTTTTTAAGTTTTGCCTCCAACTTTTCCACTGTAGCCTTTGAACTGACTTTGTTGCATTAATGCCTGCTAGGACTTTGTCTACCGCGCATGCCATTGCTATGGCCTATTAAAAGCAGTTGCAGCCGTGCTTACCACGGGCTTCCTCCTTCCTTTTGAAGCAGTTTTCTTTGACTGGTCTTAATTAACGCATTAGCTGGGAAAGTGGCCTCTTTCCTCCTTTCAAGATGTTTTTGTTTCTTTGTTTTAATTTCACATCTTTGGCTGAATAGACAGTTCCAGTGTGTTCTTTAAGAAAATGAAAGGGAAATTGAAGCTTGCACAACTTTTTATTGGTGAAAGAAACCCAGGCCATGGTTCTTCTTTGACTGCATTACTATTGCGTGCTTATTTGACTCCATTTCTTCTCCCTATTCAGAAAAGCCAAGTAACATGATTAAAGTCCCCTTCCAACTCAAAGACTTTGACAGCAAACAAAGATGGATCACTTACCAACCGAATGAATCATGTACAGGAAACCAAGGCAAGTGTTAAACATATTTACTAGGGGAATCAGTTAAGAATGGTATGCTGAAGATCTGTAATTAATTAACACCAGTTCCATGTACTGAAACGAGAGATTGAAACGCTATTAGATAATTAGTAAAAATCTACAAAGCTGCATTCCTCAAAGCAGCCACAGATGCTGAAAGGAAATGCCGGACTGCTAAGCCAGATATCAACTTGTCAAGGAATTAATCACCTTATTTAATGGCAAATACCTGGCCACGTGAGCAGCCATGCAAAGAGCTGAACAGTCTGAACAGACAGAGCATTCCTCTCTCATTACAGGTTATTGAGACGCTTTCGCCAGGCGTGCAGCTAGCATGTGCCTCAGTTTCCTCACCAATAAGCTAAACAGCTTCACCTGCATCCATGGGAAGTCGCCAGTGCACCAGGGCTTCAGATAGGAGAAAAAAAATGGGAAAAGTCTCTGAATTACACTAATATGTTATGACTACATCTCCTGCACATCAGCTGATGAACCTCAGGATTTGGTGCAAACGTCCCTTAGAACCTGTAAATAAGCCGCGGGTTGTGAGATCATCCCAGCCTGTAAATTAACTTCACTACAGCAGAGCAAGAGGGTCGCAGCTGGGAGCAGGGCCCTGCGGCAGAAGTCGCTGCCCAGGGGACGCGTCCTTGCTCTGCCTTTCATTACCCACGAATGCCTGAAATGGAGACTTGTGCTTTGATCTCCACCACGTCCGAACATCCTCCCCCTTGCACCAGAAACAGCTCCCAGCCGAGGGCCCAGAAACTGGCTACCGAAAGGAGAGCTGCTCCATGCCGCTCAAACTGGTGCAAAACCCCGTTGTTTTCCACGTAGTTACCCCAAATTCCCATAGTCTCGGAGACGAGAGGATGAAGCCATGTAATTTTATGAGAAGGGTCTGTTCTGAACAGCCTGGTAAGTGCTTTTAGTAGGGAAGGGTCAGCTTGTTCTCTCCCCTTCCTCAAGGCTTTCTGAGCAGCTCTTAGAAACAAAACTCATCAGCCTCATCTCAGCTACAGTTTTCTGAACTGCCGGGGAAGCTGATTAAGCAGTGTTTAATTACTGCCAAGAGGTGTCCTTGCTGCCCCTCAAAGGGTGTTGTTGCTGAGGACGTTTAAAAGCTTCCTCTTTACCTCTCTGACTTTGGTGAAATGGCTAATTTTTCTATCGCTCGCATCTGTTGCTGTTGATTAAACACGAGCAAGGCTACAGGCATTCAGCATCTGGGTAGGGTACTGCTCTTTGCTTCCATGGGTGAGTCCTTAAGTCTACTGCTAATACCTCAGGTCACGACCTTATAATTTCCGTGAAAGGCTATTAAAGCAATTATTTTGTTCCCTAATTTTTTTGGAAAATTTGATTTTTACCACAATTTAATAGAAAATAGAAAATTGAATTAAAAGTTTATGCTTTGCTTTTAGCATGAAAATCGGTCACAAAAAAGAATCCTGTTTTTTTTTCCCCCCCCCTCAGTTGTGATCTGGTTTTGTCAAAATCAAGCCATTTCCATGAAACATTTCAACATTAATAAGACTGGCTGTTCCCCAGGAAGACTCCCAAAGCCTACCTTCATCATTTCAGCACTCTCATGGCTAACTCTGCCAGCAGAGCCAGAGAGGTTCAAGCATGGCCCATCAGGCATCAGCGACCGCGCCGTTCTGTCAGTGTACATGACCTGCATTTTCATCTGCAACAAATAGATGGTTCCAGCTCCTGATTATTGGACTTTCTTTCTGAGTCTGAATAGAGAGCAACTCCCCATCAGATGTTTGCAGTTAGTTTATGCCACAGGTAAATAGAAAAATATCTTCTCAGTCTTGTAATAAAATCTCGGCCTTTCCGTGTAAGATGACATCATGATAATTTGTGCTATTTTCATAGACCAATACTGTAAACGATATGCCATTAAACAAGCCTGCATTAATACCAGAAAAAGGTCTAAGATGGCAATGCTTATCTATGAAAATAAATGCCATTACAGACCAGTCACAGTAATTGCCTTGATTTTGTGGAGGGGAAAAAAAAAAAAAAGAAACGGAAGGGAATGGTGCAAAGCAGTAATCTCATGCTCAGTTAAGCAACGCTGAGTCCTGAAATGTCTTTCAGCTTTTGTTTCCCCATGAAAAATAAAAGCAAACTAATTTAGATGAGCTGAAAGTAGTGATATTTATTCATGGTCTGAGGTATAGATTGTATGCTTTTTAACAGCTCAGACCTGCAGAGATGTACCTTCATTTCACAAACAGAGAAATCAAGGCAGGGGAAAAATAAAAGAGAAGTATCAAATTCAAATGTCATAAAACTAATCATATAATTGCCATCTTTTGCCTTCAGGGGAAGCCCCCCTGTTTCTGACATTTGCACATGACTACTCAGTTACCAGCTCGGCGCTCCGGACAGGCACATTCTCATAAGAAATCAGTATCAGGGCCAGGAACAGAAACACTGAAATCTCTGAGGTTTCAGACCATGAAATCAGTCATTGTCGAACAACAGACTTCTGAAGATAAGTGGGACGAGATGGGCAGGCAGAAGGCAGATAATCTGTGGGGTCCGTCTTTAAACAGAAGCTTCCCATCCCAACGGCAGCATTCGAAGCACCGCCACACCCTTGTGACCCTCCTCCTTTCTCCCTCCCTCCCCAAACCTTCTCCTCCCCACAAAGCCATTCAGCACATCATTTTATTGACAATCTTCCTCTATTTTGTCCGGAATTTTCCAGGGTGCTATGAAACCTTATCGTGCTTTCAAAGACTAGACCTGTTTAGGACAGGTTGGAATTAGGCCCAGGACACAGGAATAATAAATCTTTTGTCCCTGAAGTGTTGATAATCCAGTGGAAGGATGGATAATGAGCCTTGCCTGTTGCTGTCCCTTGCATGGGTGTGTGTTTGGGTTTCAGTTTCAGTGCTTGGATCCGCACTCAGGAGGGAGCTGTCCCCATGGGGTGTGAAAGAAAGTCAAGACAGACAAACTCATTCCCTTACCAACCCTGTCTCTGCTCTGGGTTTGCTACAAACCTGAATTTTTACGTTGTTCTATTTAAGTAAGCTCTACTTTCTATCTTCTTTGCAGCAATGCTCCCCAGCCCTGGTGAGTCCCATGGAGTTTGTGCCAGGTACGAGGCAGGGCCGTGCTGAGAATCACACTTTTGAGCTGGGGGCTCGTTCCGCCCCTTCATCACGTTCACCGCTTATTTCTCAGCCTAGGCCGTCCCTCTAGGCTGGCCAAGCTAAAATACAACTTGTCACTTGAAAAGAAGCTCTAAGGCTTTGGAAAAAAGACATTCTGGGAGCATCACCTCCACTTATGCGTCAGGTGGGGGGGGAAATTTTCCGTCCAGCGAAGCAAAGAGGTTTGTTGTTTGAGGCACTCTGCTTAGCGCTCTGCTAGCTGCAATAAACCGGTGCTTCCCTGAGGATCAGCACGAGAGAACGCGTCACGCGCTGCATTACGCAGGCAATTCTTGTGATCATCACAGGGGTGTTGCTCGATAATGACGTATTTGTAACGGCGCCGGAGAGCAGACGTACATCCCTAAAAAGTCTTCTGTCTAGACTGGAGAATTTTGCAAAAACGCCTCGCTTGAGAACACCCCTGTGTATCCCCATCCTCGACCCAACACCTGCTCTCACATTAACGCTGATGCTCGCAGCGATCCGCGTCGCACCCGCGTGTGCGTTGCCACTTCCATTCTTCCCACGGAGAAGC
>NW_009260364.1:569168-570727 GCF_000687185.1 Egretta garzetta | reverse complement strand
CCCCCCCGTCCCCGCCTTCCCCAGCCCTGCGGCTGCACCGAGCCCCTCTCCCAGCCTGCGGTGCGGGGTTGCGAGAGCTCCCGGCCTGGGGTTGCTGGTACCGGGCTCTCTGACAGCCTGACCCCGTAAGGGCTTGATCCCGTTTGGAGGGAATCATGAAAACTCCAGTGGGTGTCCATCACGCCAGGAAGGAGGACCCCAGTACAGTATCTCTGCCGTGGTGTTGATAGGATGCGCTAATGATGCGTATTTACTCTGACCCAAAGCTTCATTGTTATTGCATTAATATGGGACCGTAGCTGTGAGCTGGTGACCGGGGCCACCCTGTTGCATATGGGTTGTGAGTTTGGTATGATGCGCTGCGATGAAGTTTCTGCATGACGCTGTCATGGTTGTGTTGCTTTGACTTGCTGTAAGCTGACTGTAGCAGAAAATCCCAGTATAAATGACAGAAAACGATTTCACCAAGGTATTGCCATATGGAAAGTAAAGCTCTCAGAAGAACACACTGGACACAAGTAAGTATGTGTTCAAAATCAGTACCTCAGGCATTTCTGAACATTTTTATCTGTTGCTACTATCTCCTAGGCCTTAATTCTGAGAAAGACAAAGCCAAAATTAATTTGCAGAGGTTTTTTTAGGTGGGCTGTGAACTAAGTGGGGTTTTTTCTTCATGAATACAAATGTGTCAGGCTTTCTGTCATGACAGTAGTTTTCAGGGGTTTATTGCTTTCTCATGGAAGTTGTAACTTCTAGCTGTATTGTAGTTATATTTTGATAGGCTATTCCATTTTTGGGTATTTTGTCATTCATCAGCGAGAACAGAATCTTGGCCCAACAGCGTAAGTATCCCTGAATTCATAAAGAACAAGTAAATCAAAAAGCGTTCCTAACAGAACAGCTTGCGTCAAGGGATGAAGAGGGATTTCAGTAACGATTTTATTCTAGCCTTATAATCATCAATACTTGACTTGGCTGCGGAATGAATTAAAATTTTGCAGAGCCACCAATTACTGGAGGCAGTGTGGGGCAGAAAGGGGTAGACACCCACCTCCTTGCCAGAGGCAGGCCTGGTGCTGTTAACGGTGGGGGGGGTTATTCGTTCAAGCTGAAGACATTGCTTCAAATACGTCTTTTCTTGTCAGAGATGCTGAACCTCACAGGCCTCAGTAACAGAAACCAAAGAAGAAGAGGAAGAGAGAAACTGAGGGATAAATTTGTTTACAGTCATCTGCAGTTTCTGGCATTAATCTCATCTGTGGCTGCACTGAGCCGATTCCTGTTCTTTAGGAGCTGGACTCTGGCAGTCGCATTTATGGAGAGTAGCATCATCCCCTACGTGAGACCCACTGCTGATCCTGTAAGTGCAGAGGAAGCAAAATATGGTCCTAAGGAGGTGGAGGATGAGAAGACAACGATCAAGAAAAATAACTTAAAAGATCCTAAGGAAAGATAACCTGGGGAAAGCATCTTACATGCTGAAATGAAAAAACCAGGCTTGTCCTCCCATGACAGTACTCTGCCCTTTCTCTTCTCTATTTGTTTCTTTTGTTTTCTTT
>NW_009260364.1:546402-569156 GCF_000687185.1 Egretta garzetta | reverse complement strand
CCCCCCCCACACACACCCCTCTCCACTGCTCCTTGTCATTTCCCATCATGTTATCTCTGTCTTTGGAACATCATATCCTTGAGGCAAAAACTTTATCTCCTTACGTAAGTGTAAAACACTGCATGCTGCTTTGGCACTTAGCTGATGCAAGGATGCCAGAACAGTGGAACACCCTTAATATGCTGAAATTTGCATATGAAAATCTCTAGCAAGGCAGCATCAGAGAGATTATTAATAACAAAGTCTTCCATCCATAGACATGGCCAATGCCATCAGCTGGGGTGTGCAAGTATTACAGGATGGGAGCCCCTCTGCTGCCTGCTGAGGTACGAAGCCAAGAGACGAATTGCCTCCAGTGCTCAGGTGTGTTGACACATCCCAGCAGCCAAACATCTGCATATCCTGGAGTGGTGGATCAGTCGAGATCTTAATTAAAAGAAACTAGGTGGTTAATTATTTTTTCAGTTTGGGAATGCGTGTTTGCCAGTGATTCCCAGCCGCTGCCCCAGGGGTGGGCTGTGAGACTGCCTTAGAATAGAATCATGGAATCATAGAATAAAAAAAAAACAGAATGGCAAGGGTTGGAAGGGCCCTCCAGAGATCATCTAGTCCAACCCTCCTGCTAAAGCAGGTTTACCCAGAGCAGGTTGCACAGGACGTCGTCCAGGTGGGCTTTGAACATCTCCAGAGAAGGAGACTCCACAACCCCCCTGGGCAGCCTGTTCCAGTGCTCTGTCACCCTCAAAGTAAAGAAGTTCTTCCTCATATTCAACTGAAACCTCTTATGTTTCAGTTTGTGCCCACTGCCCCTTGCCCTGTCGCTGGGCACCACTGAGAAGAGTCTGGCTTTGTCCCCCTGACATCGACCCTTAAGATACTTGTACGTATTTGTGAGATCCCCTCTTGGTCTTCTCTTCGTCAGGCTAAACAAGCCCAGCTCCCTCACAGGAGAGATACTCCAGTCCCCTAATCATCTTTGTAGCCCTTAAAAAGACCTTTAAGATCATCAAATCCAACTGTTAACCTGCCATTCTACCACTAAACCATGACCCTTCCTGGGGAACCTGCTCCTACAGGGCTGCAGTTCCTCTGATGTAGGACTGGTCTCCTTTCCTCTGCGTGCCCCTGTCCCGCATAGCAGTAGGCAGCCAGCGCTTGCCCAGGGTGCCTTTGCTGGAGGGTGCAGCGTACCCATAGCTCTCTGTGGGGCACCTTCCCAGCCTGCAGCTCCCAGCCACAGCCCAGCCCTCCCAGCCACCTCCATCCAAATTCTTCCCAGGTCCAAGTCACTAAAATCATAGAATCATAGAATCGTTAAGGTTGGAAAAGACCTCCAAGATCATCAAGTCCAACCATCAATCCAACACCACCATGCCTACTAAACCATGTCCCAATGTGCAACAGTGCACAACTGTGTTGGTCTCTCCCAGTGCCAGTGCTGCTAGCAGGCAGCTGTCAAGCCTTTCGCCTCACTAGTTAACTTTGCATATAGAATCGTAGGATGGAGATTCTCTTTAGCCCTCCTTATATATAGATATATAGCAAAGTAACAGGATGGAGATATTTCACCATCCTTGGAGGTATTTAAAAGATGGGTAGATGAGGTGCTTAGGGACATGGTTTAGTGGTGGAATGGCAGGGTTAGGGTAATGGTTGGACTTGGTGATCTTTTCCAACCTAAATGATTCCATGATTCCATGGTTACTACTCAGAGCAGGCTGTGCAGTGTAAGGCCCAGTCTGAATTGCTTTCACAGCCCGTGTGAAATAAGCCCGTCGAACAAAAACTTTGTTCAAACGGATGCATGGCCTCAACACAATCATACAAGCACATTTTGAATGTGATCTCGTTATGCATGGCACATAACAACTTACATTCTGGCTGTTGTCACATACACAAAAATCTCTAGAAATTATGCTGGAGGGTGTTTAGTCTTTTTCAGAATAGCCTTGTCCCTACTAAACGGTCTTTTAGGAAATTGCTAACAAGACTTGCTGGAAGCCAACTGATCTGAAGAAGATTGCTGTTGAGTTTTTGGGTTTGTGTTTATTCAAAGTTTTTGGGTTGTTCTGCAAACTGGTCAGTTCAAAGGAAGAGCTTTGTGCACAAATGCAGTGATATCATCTTCCTTAGGCAGCTTATAAAACTATGTATTTTCTGATACATCCCAAAAGAAAGCTTTCTGCTTTTCAGAAGTGTCTTTATAAACTGGAGATACTTTTTGCCTCTTGCAGGGGTGGCTTAACAGCACCAGCACCAAAGATCAATCCCCTCAGCTCCGGAGGCTTGCAGATAGACCTTTTCTCCTACCTTTTGAGGTGATACGGTACTCTTCATGCCAATGCAACACAGTGGCACAATCATTTTCATGCAGCTGTCTGGGATGAGAATTGATTTTGCAAGTAACATGGAAGTTGTTGGGAGTTCAATAACTGCCTCCTTAAAATTGAGCCTTGATCCCTTTTTGTAATGCTGCTCTAATTCATTAGAATAGCAAATCCCAGGAAACTGATTTCTTCGTTCCTCCTTGCAACAGTGGTTTTAATCCACTCACGCTGGGAGAACTCTTCTGTCTTTCCCCAGATGTCTCGTCAGATGATAAGAGCAGCTGAGCTGAGGCGGGTACTTGTCAGCTCCCGGTATTTATGGCTGCTGTACATGGCCTCTTGTGCATCCTGGGAAGGCTGGCCAGCGGGAGGGTGTGTAACACAGGCAGCAGCATCTTAGAGCTGCTTCTCTAATTTTTCTCTTGGAATTGCCTTCGGATATGGATGGCAACAAGTGCAGTTCAGCCTCCCGCTACTTGTCACCAGCCTGTATTTGTTACCCGTTAGTGCTCAAGGGGTTCCTACGGGCAACTTCATCCCTGGGAATATGTGCAGAGGAACAGGTTTTCTGTGCTGACGGCCCAGATCCTTTTCCCCAAGGTTCTTGGAGCATCCATTTGATGGGAGCACCACCTCTTTCCTCTGCCACGTGCCTTAAACAAAAGGAAAAATTTCACTTATTCCCAGTGCATATTTCCCATATAATTCTGTCTAATCATTGAGTGTGTTTCCCGTGTAATTTTCCCTTCCAACAGACTCTTCTTTCCTACTAGGAACAGGAACACATTTGTCTGAAGTGGTTTTGTCAGGGAAAACTTTGTATTAATCATATAATCATAGAATTGTTTAGGTTGGAAAACAAGTCCAACCATTAACCTAACACTGCCATCCCACCACTAAACCATGTCCCTAAGCACCTCGTCTACCTGTCTTTTAAATACCTCCAGGGATGGGGACTCAACCACTTCCCTGGGCAGCCCATTCCAGTGCTTGACAACCCTTTCAGTGAAGAAATTTTTCCTAATATCCAATCTAATCCTCCCCTGGTGCAACTTGAGGCCATTTCCTCTCCTCCTATTACTTGTTACTTGGGAGAAGAGACCAACACCCACCTCGCTACACCCTCCTGTCAGGCAGGTGTAGAGGGCGATCAGGTCTCCCCTCAGCCTCCTCTTCTCCAGGCTGAACAACCCCAGATCCCTCAGCCGCTCCTCACAGGACTTTTGCTCTGGACCTTTTCACCAGCTTCGTTGCTCTTCTTTGGACACACTCCAGCACCTCAATGTCTTTCTTGTACTGAGGGGCCCAAAACTGAACACAGTATTCATACATATTCACGCATATCAATAATAGCTATTAATAATAAGGTGATTAATATTTACAGTATTGATCACAAACCAAGATCCTGCTCTTTTTCCCCTCTCCTTTGCAGATACATGTGTGTAGTGTTGTGAATGGGCATGGCCCAAAGAAGTTCCTATATGTTCTTCTGCCATGCATGAAGAGCCTCTCAGTTTCCTTTGCTAACGAACACAAGATGTTTTCATGGCTTCCCATTGTCACCTTAGGGGAAACTGCCATTGTTTTGGCCTTTCTCTAGCTATTAGGACTGAATGAGTAATTTTCTTTGAAGCTGGTGCCTTCCTGGCTCTCTGGTGGACTCTTGCTCTACCTAAACCCCATCCTTTCTACTCTGACAAATGCAGGTTTGTCCTTTCCCATTCACCTGGTTCCCAGTGGTTTGGGAAATAAGTCTCCCAGGCTGAAGTCCCTCATCGGCACAGGACCATGGGGCAAAGCCAGACCAGCCAGGACGTCTGCTTCCATTTATGAAAATCTGATTCAGAATTAATGAAACTCAGCATGCTGCTTTATTTCCCAATGCGTTTGTCATGCAGATTGCTCACTGTCTGCTGATGGAGCAATGCAAGCTGTTGGCTGGCCGCAGCAGATCTCTGGTTTCCGTGCCCTGTGGCTGTGCCCGTGCTTCTGTGCACAGGAGAGAAGAACCTGTCTTCGGAAAGCCAAGGGTGGCCTGGCAGTGGTATTGCAGACATCCAACTGGTAGTGTAGGGAGCAAAGACCCGATCTTCCAGAGAATGCTGAGAGAAATGAAGACTGTCTGCTCAGCTTTCAGCTTATTGAAAGTCTACCTACTGAGAAAGCTGAAGAGTGCAGTGATATCTTCTTCAGTAGTAACACAGCATGTTTCAGAGAGGTTCTTTAGTGCCCTATTTAGAAAGCCCTTTTCATTTTGTTCTTTTTTCTTTTTTCTTTTTTTTTTAAATTTTATTTTTTAATTTAGTGCCTGTTGGTGTTGCTTTGCTGTACCGGTGTAGCCTTTTGGCCTCAGTCCATCACATTTATTTTGTGGTGAAAAAAAAAAAATTTTTTTTTGCACTGGAAATGAGCTCTAGGAAACAGTTTAATTGAAGTATTTCTTAAATCTGGAAATGGTTTTGTGTTCACAGACCCCCTGCCAGCATGGGGTAGTTTTTGCTTCCTTTCATTTCCAGTGTCCAACCCACTTAATTGGAGTTTTCTGAAAGTGGTAGCCGAAAACAATTTTCTGAATCTTTATTCATGTTCTTAAATGAATTCCCTGATTTCCAGCGTGTGAAGCATATAATAGCTCCCCTTGGGTTTCCTACGCTGAGTTTAGTTTGTCCTAGTGTCCCTCTGCTGGGGGAACCTTTGCAAGTCCTTTTTAAGGAAGGCAATTTTAAGCACCTTCTCCAAGTGGGACGAAGGGCAGTTAATGAACCTGAAGCTAATGTTCATCTAATTTTTAATTAATCTTGTAACCAGTTGGTGGCACTGAGGTTTGAAAGCAGACTTCCTGACCTGATAGACACTTACCAGGGTCTTTGGTTTTGTGAAAATGACTGGTTTTATGAAAGGTAAGTGTCTAGGGGTACGGTTTTGTGGCTTCGAATACACGCTTTATATACTAATAGTTAAACCCGGTATTTTTTAACATCTGAAGACCTATCACTTTGCATTCTTTCTTTATGACTTAATGTAGAACTATATTAACGGCATAAAACAAATTAAACACTAGCTCAAGAGAATAAAGGTTTCAGAGTGATCATCAGAAATATAACCTGAAGTTACATAAAAAGGAAAAAAAGGCAGGGGGCGGGGTGTGGGGGGGAAATCCTGTTCCACTGGGTCAGAAACCAAATGGCCATGAACTAAAAATAATCTTTCTATTGTTGCACAAAATGTGAGTAGAAATTAATAAGCTAAGTCTGATTCCACTAAAAGTCTGGATTCTGTTCCTCTGCATGTATTTAATGTATTTGGCATTGTGCTGATGACCTTATACAGTCACTTAATGCAGCAGGTTTAGATGTGTTCTCCCTGTACAAAACTACATTTTCCGTTAAGAAAAAAAGTTACCCTGACAAAATTAATTTCTCTTTAATGATTCCATTAGGTTAAGTGCAATAAAATAATGAAAATTCCCCAGCATGATAAAGAGGCACGAGTAATCCTGTATCCTAAAGGCTTTGAAAGGGAAGAATAGGGTAGGGTGGGGTTCCGCAGCCATAGGGCCAGCTTGCTGCTCAAAAAGGGGCTGGATAAAGGCAGGATTTAATACAAAAGGTCAGGCTAGAATAGTATCTTTCCACTGAAAGGAAGTTGAACTTGGTGAAAATACTTGGCGATGAAAGTTGCTGCTGTTACTGAAGGATGGTGGAGAAGCAACAGATGCTTCAGGTTGGAAAGAAGAGCCTTGCCGCTGTGCTGGGCTATTTGGTGATCATCAGCCAGTGGCCAGGTTTGGTATTTTTCTTGCACTCAGCTGCTCATTAGGAAGGATGCAGCAAGGTTCAGGAGTCCCAGGCGGGTATTTAGGGCTGAACAGCCGGTCAGTCGGCATGAAGACCCCTGGGATATCATAAATGGCTGCCAGCAGTGTATTTTTAACCGGTTAGTCAGTGGTGGAGAGGGAGAGGGATGTTTACCTAGCAGGTGAAATATCATTTAAGTAGGAAATGTTGTGCTCATCCTGTAAAAGCATACACCAGTCAGATTGGCAAAGCATTAAAACAAAGTGCTGCAATTTTTCCAGCTTCTTCCTTGCTGTCATTTATATGGAGAGAAGGTCCAGGAAGATGATCCTGCCCCAGCTGAGATGAGCCTGTCAGAGCCAATATAGTTTGCATCTTCCCTAATTTTCTGTTGCACTCAACATTTTCCCTCTGGAGTTTTCCCTGCCTTGGTGAGGGCTCTGTACAGCCCTGGGCTGTGCTCGCTTATGGCAGCCCAGGGAGGGGAAGACAGTTGCATGTCCTTAATCTTGACACCTCGTCGTCTCTCTGGGTGTGGTCCCTCGCACTTGCAGAAGCATCTTGATGTAAAGAGAGGCTAACAGGAGGTAGGATGTCTCTTACCCTCCGTGTGTGTCTGAAAGAAGGCAAAATAGCATCGTCCTCCTTGCTTCATGAGTCGGCGCTGCCGTTTCTGTTGCTGACGGTGGCCATCTCGCTGAAAGTGGTTTAATTTGGGAGGTCTCTTTGCAAAGCCCTGAGAAAACATTGAAGAGCTCATGAGAACTGGGAAAACAGCAGGCTTTGTTGATACTGGAAAGGAATATTGCGCTTACATATTGTGCAGCTTCCCCTGGTTATCCCTTCCTGTATTCGTGCTATAAAATTCAGTTTTCCTGAAGTCCTGTGTCATAGAGCAGAAAACCACCACCCCCACCACCCCCATTTTATATTGCGTAAGAATTGTTGTTCACTAAAACATGATCTATTTGTATTTTCACACATTTAATAGGACAGAAGCGTATGCTGTATGCTGAGAAAGGAAGAATCATGTAATCCCAAGATCTTCCTTATGTGGCTCAAATTTTCACCAAAATTCCCCATATTTTGTATTTTATGTCTCCCATCTTATGTGAGAGGCTGATTCCCTCCCTGCTGCAGGCACTGTGGGATTTTTTCCTTGAGGAGAGCAGGATATGGAAAATGGCCTGGTTTGTGGTGGGGTTTGTGGAGTGCTTCTAGTAAATGAAGCTGAGAGTCTCAGAAGAGAGATGACTGCCTGTAGGAAAACCCAAAGATGGCCTTGCTAGCTATCCCAAAGCATTGCTGGGTTTTAACACAGAAGTCATTATGTCGCTAGTGAATGTTCAGAAGAATATAATTGTAAACATGCTAAATGACAGCTAAGGGAGGCAAAAGAGATGTGGACCACTTGGTTTAAGCTTATAATTTGACGCTGGTGCAATCACTGATGTAATTAGGCAGATATTTTGGCTCCTGTTACTGTGGTATTTTACTGGAAGACCCGGAATCGGTGTTGTCTGTGTATTCAGAGAGTAGTACGTTGCAAAGTCCACAATTTTGGGGCTCCCCCTCCGAATAATGGTGGGGGATCGGTTGAACACCAGCCTGCTGGGTCCATGCTGCACCCTTGTGCACCACGAGTTCCTAACTGGTCCGAGTTTCCAAGCAAGCCGTTCCAAGGGCGAAGCATTTGCCAGTGTGCAGGATGCCCGTCGTGCTGGCTTTAATGTGCACGTCAAATCAGACCTTTCTGAGACTTGTGAAAAATAGCTCCAAAACATCTTCAAAGTACCAAAGAACTAAGCATTAACAGGCTGAAGTTTTGCTGGGTTTGCTGGGGATAGGCATGGGCAATCACCCACAGGATTTTATTTGCTGGTAACCAATCATTGCAAACAGCAGAGATTATTTTTTTGGTGTCTAAGAAATAACTCTGGTTCATCTCTCGGAAGAAGCTTCGCCGAGTCCTGATGACATTTCGGAGTGCGTTTGGGATAACACACACATACTTGTCACTCTGTGGAAAAGAGTTTCCTTATGTCCCCGTGTGCCTGTGGGCGAGCTGTAATCTCTCCCGTCACAAGGTGGCTCTGAGCCTTTGCCTCTTGCATCTGGGATGGTGTTCCCATCACCTAAAGGGATGTGGCCACCCAGTGAGCCTTATTTTTTAAAAAAAACCCCAGATTTTAGCTTTCCTGGTTTATCGTGCAGTGTTTTGTGGAGTGTGCTGATTTCTCTCTCTCTTTTTCATTAATTGCACGTGCTATTCTTCAGCCTGCTAACGGCATCTGTGACGGCCCACAGCGGGTACCGCTGCTCTGCAGCCGAGCCAGAGCAGGTTTCGTCTCCCAGCGTGCGTGTGGTTAAACTCTGCCACAGCATCTTGGGGAGCAAGGACACTTGTGAGGGTGGGGAGGAGGAAGAGAGGGAATCAGCAACCTTCCCTTTGCCACGAGGACTGCGGGCACCTGCAGCCCCTTCATCACCAGCCTGTGAGGGGGTGCCCGCTGCCTCTGGATGCCGAGGGGGCAGCTCTGGGCTGTGGCCAGGGGTTTTGCTCCCTGCAGGGCTGCCGTCACCTGCCAAGGCGTTGGGGCTCCCTGTCGCCCCTTGCCCCGAACACAGGTGGAGGATGATCAGGGACCACTGTGACAGCCCGGGTCAAGCTCCCTGCCGTAAGCTTTGGGTTCAGCTCAGCAGCCCAACAAGTCTTATGGGACTGAGGGAAACCTGAGCAGCGTTGAATGGAGGTTGCATTGCACAAGAGGGGCAACCGGGGCAAGGGAGAGGAGTGCCGCTCAAAAAGTCCTTGAGTAGTCTGAGCACTATCCTAGCCGAAACCAGGACACATACATTCACCAACATGCTTCTCTGCACATCCAGGGGAAACCTGTAGAAGGGGGATCTGCCTTCTCTTGGATGCTGCTGTCCCTGTGTAGCATGCAGTGGCCCTTGCTGGCACAGCCCTTGCTGTCTTGGCCGCAGATTTACACCCTCCCAACCCCTGTAGCTGGAGGCTGGCCATTGCCAGTGAATTCTGAGACAGCCGAGACATTAATCAAACTGTAATTTGAAAAGTCCTTAAACTTTCATGGTTTACTTTACAGGGTCTAGGTAGGATGAAAGCTATTCTTTTAGTTGGTCAGATAGACTTGAGGGGGAACATAAAGTCCACCCCAACCAGAAAACAAGAATTAAATTAAACCTTCTCCTGTCGATGCTGTTTTTGTAAGACAGGCTTACCCTATTTGAAAAACAACTTTGATCCTAGACAAATCTTAGGATAAACCACAAATATGTCTGCATTGGAATAAATCTATGTGGAGTTTCTGGATTTACATTCATAAAGGCTTAGCTAACACTAATTAATTTGGAATAAATTAACTCAAATTGGAACAGGGCCACAAACTCTAGCCCAGATTTATATTGGGGGTTATTTAATTATGTATTTCAGCCTATCATATGTTTTATAGGAAGGTACCAAAATAATTGTATCTGTTTACACATACACACACACACGCACATATATATTCCATAATGCATTTTTTTTTGTCCATCTTCTAGGTTCCAGTGAATGGCCAGCTTATAACATCAATCAACATCAGAGAGAAAAAGCTCCTCAAGGTACCAGCAAGAGTTTTAGAGTTGATATATGGCCTTTCAAGAGACTCTTGTTTTAAGAATGCTCCCTATTGGGTAGTCCTTTTTAAGGATAATTCGTTGTTCCTGTTGTTGGAGCACTTAAAAGATGACACAGGAACGTAAGACCAAGTGACCCTCTGGCACAGTCACGCTGTGGCGCTTGTCACTGCCACTGCAAGTGGGATGGTCTCGTCGTCCAGGCCCAGAAATGGGACCTGGGATCTCCTGGATTTCAGTTCCAGCTCTGACACGGGACATTTCCCCGAGTCTGGGCAAGGGTTTTATCTTGCACATTGAGCACTTGTACTGGTGTGGAGGAAGAGACCGGGCTTGACAGACACTTTCAAGTGGGGAGCAACCCCCCAGCCTGGGCAGGTAAGGATGCTCCTGGCAGGGGTATCCCGCCTTGGAAAAGTCAAGAGCTGCTGTGTTAAAACTAGAACATTCAAAATTGAAGGCTTAAGGTTAGCTCTGCTGTTTCATCAAGCCATATGAAAATGGCCTCAGCCACTGCTGTGCCTTTTCAGATCAGTGTAAACCACAGAAGCCTTCATTAAAAATAGGCTGTTCCATGGGGTTTTTTTTGGTTAAGCACAGCCAGGGTCCTAACTCTTGATTTCAGCATTGCTGATTGTGAAGGGGGTAAATAATTTCACATTTTCCTCCTTTATAGGCGGAAATATGCAGCGTTTGAAGTAGTATGTAGTATATGAAGTATTTAAAAGACAGGTAAACGAGGTGCTTAGGGACATGGTTTAGTGATGGGATGGCAGCGTTAGGTTAATGGTTGGACTTGATGATCTTAAAGGTCTTTTCCAACCTGAAGAATTCTATGATTCTATGAATATTAGGACTTAGGAATGATGAATGCAAATCTTACTACAGAGCAGGTGTCTGAATTAAAATGTGAGCTTTCTAACGTAGCAGATTTTGTAGGCCAAAAGCTACAGCATTCGTTGGTTTGGAGTTTGTAATAAAATCTGCCTAGGAAGACTTCTGCACCCACTTAAAGACTCCAGTGACTTACTGCTCTCTCTGGGTACCACCGTGTGGTCTCCATTTCAAAACTATTGCCCTGACTCTTTTTTCCTTCGTGATGAAATGTAAGAAATACCTGTTAGATCTTTCTGCCATGTATCTCCTGTATACTGTAGCCTAAGAAGAAGAAGAAAGCCCAGTGCTCGGACAAGGAGGTGCCGAAAGACCTGCTTTCTGTGGAAAAGGACAAACTGCAAGAGGAGGAAGGTAACGAAAGACATGTTTTTTCTGTTATCTGATTTATATTACCAAATAATAACATGGGATGAAATGTTTCGAAAGGGAGGTCTTCTCTACTATTCTAGTATTCTACATTATTGGGAAAAATCTCCGATTTGAGAGCTATTTCTATCTCCTGCTCCATACTACGTGTAACTATGCAGAGAGGGACCATTGCTTTCCTGCCACGCTTCTCAGGTCCTTACTGCATTCACAGGGAAGGCAAATCTGCCGATGAGGAACCATCTCTGAAGTGGCCAGAGGTCCACTGGGTAGCGGGGTCCTGTCTTACAGTAATCCTGTGGCCTCTGCCATGCCAATACATGGGCTGTGGTCTTCCCAGGCAGCATTTTGTTGTGCCTGTGATCGAGGCTGGCAAAAGTGTTGGGGTAATATGCAGCCAATTTTTAGCATGCCCGCGAACAGAGCCAAGATCTTCGGTTGCAAGCAAATCTGCAGAGAAATCTGGCAGAGGCTAGCAAGGCTCAGGCAGCTAGAATTTCATTGGAAAATACATTGCATCCCATGAGCCCCTCTCTGCCTCCCCCCATCAAAGGTCATATTGAAAACAACAAATTCTAAGCTTTTCTGGGCTTAAAGGATTATAATGTGATTAGCGTGGCGGTGAGAGCAAGAGGAGCCCTCACTGCTGTTGGACCGGAGCCCTCCCTGCGGGCCCCCGTGGCAGGGGCTGGGTGCCTGCGAGGCTGCCGGAGGGGAATGGGGCAGCAAAGGCTTTCTTCAAGCAGATGTTTAGTTTTTTGAGCAGAAGAGCCAGCTGAACTGTTTCACACGTTATTCAGGGATGGTTCAGAGAAAGATGTTTGTCTCAAGTGAAATCCGTGGATTGTGGGGTTTTTTCTTTATTAACCATTTGCGCCAGTCCCTCCCCTGACTCCTTGCATGGGTGGAGGCAGAACATGGCCCCGTCGGTGCGAGTGAATGCGTGTGGACATCAGCTGCGCGGCAGAGGGTCTCCACACCCCAGAACAAGTCTTAGGGTGTGCTCAGGGCTGAGAAAGCCAGTAAATCAAAGCCTTGTTTGACGGTTAAGATTTTCATGAACGTCTCTCCGCTGTCAGACGTACCGGGGGTTGATGCTCTGCTGTGACATCTCCCCCGAGGGGAAAGGGGTGTCACACCAGGCTGACGCAGAGGACAGAAGAATATGTGCAGTTGCGTGAGTCAGGACACCTGATGGACAGATTTGGGAATGGGGATTTCTTACGTAACACATTTCTGCAGAGACAGCAAATGCTGCACGCAGGGGAGATGCTGTCGAGAGTGAGGCAGCATTCGCTGCCCTGATGCCACTTTTACAGCCAGCATCAGAAACTATCAGACAGCTATTTACCTTGGTGCTAAGCAATAAAGGCATGAAAGGAAGTTTCTTGTTAGCTTAAAAATGAACTTTGCTCTGTGTTGTAGGAGTTTGGCAGACCAAGATCAGCAGCCGAGAAAAGAGACACTTAAGGAAGGAAAGGCTGAAACAAAAAGGTAAATGTCCAGGCTCAGTTTACCCACCTGATCTGGCTGGGCTTGTCGCCCCTTCTCACTTCCCAGCATCTTCCTCTTTGCTCTATTTGTCATTCGGCAGCAAAATCTTTGCACTTACTTAGGCTGTTTACTCAGGGAAAGACAGCTTTGGGAGCTCTTGCTTGCGAGCTTGCCTTTTACTCCAGGCTTTCATTAAAACACACAGTGTTACCTATAGGACTTTGAAAGGAAATGTCTATTAGATCTGAGATCTGCTAAAGGTTTGGTGTAATGTGGAGTAGTTATTTTTGCATGTCTTGACAGAAGAAGTTTTCTGATAATGGATGTACAAAAACCTGTGTAAATTGCTCAGTTCCAAACAGGTTCTTTAATCCAGGCCCGCCCAGAGTAAACAGCTATAAAGGGGGGGTATACTCTTATCCTAATAAGATAAAATGAAACGATGCTTTGTGCTCACTCCACATTTTCCCTCTGAGGATTTCAAAGTGTCTGCCATGCACTTATGCCTATATACATTTCTACTAATTATGTTATAATAACCGCTGTATAAAAGCAGGTCATGGAATTAAGGCATTTGGTAATGTTTTAATTATTTGTGATAAAATTATTAATATAATAGACAAGCCTGTAAGTTTAATGTATTAGAGTAATTTAGAAGCTAAGAGGGAAGTTTGGGATTGGGAGACACAGCTGGATGAATGTGGGTGTTTGTGCACTGTCTGCGGGAAGACTGTCTTAAAGTGCGCTCAGATGCTCTTTTAAAATTGAAGACCGGTGTAAGTGAACAGCAAATTTTAATCTAACAATATACAGACATTTTGGGACCACTTTCTCTATCATTTGGATTCTATAAATCAGGAGTTAAATATCTGCGTGACAGCCTCTAAGGGCGTAAGGTGCTGAGGTCTCTACTTGCTCTCCAGCAAAGTAGATGGGTCCACGTTTGCTGTTATTCATGTAAATTGGCCTGTTGGCACCGGTGGTGCCAGCTGCATGTGCAGAAGGTTAACCATGGTTTAACATGGTTAAACATGGCTTAACACTAAGCCCATGCAGGCGTTAAGTGCTTTGCTGGCCCAGGGCGAGGGAGCTCAGCAGACTAAGTCGCAGCTGAAGCACCACAAGTCCTTGGTGCAATCCTGGAGCCTGGGTTGTGCAAGAGGCTCAACCAGGTGATCATGGTGGTCCTGTTTAGCATGGACATTTACAGAGCAGTGAAATGTGCTCTTCCAGGAAAAAGCCCCAACCTTCCTGAGTGCTGATTGCTGTTTCCTAGCAGGGAAGAAGCAGCAGCAGCAGCATTAAGGTGTGTGAAGGTGGGGTTGATGCCAGCAGTGGTGTGCCCCCAGCAGAGTCACAGGAAAACAGAGTCCTAAAGTTCTTTGGGAGTCCTTTGGAACAAAAGATGTTGGGAATAATTGTCATTGTTTATAATATCCATATGCCCGGCATTGATTTCTCTAGCAGCCTTGCACTACCAACATACAAGAGGTTTGCTTTCTTTTTTCCTTGGAGGTCCTGCTGTCTCCTCTTTCTCTCCCTTTACTGCTCTTGGTCCCCAGCTGGGCTCTGGAGGCCTTGAGCCACCCTTGCAGTCAGGGAGCAATGCCCAAGGCCTCTGGGGTGTGGCATTGTCTCCTGCAGGACTCATTGCTGGACTGTGCATTGCCTTCCTTCTCTCATGGTCTTCACGTTTGTTGCTTCAGTGTCCCATCCCAGGGGCTCTGCTTAACTGTCATTGTATCTGTAAATAATTTTGGTTGGGACATAGCCATTACATCTGATAGGCTTAGATAAGGCTTTGCTATGTTGTTTCCCCTGTACAAACTCAAAAATCAAAAATAATCAAAAATAATGTAATCAAAAATAATGATGACCCTGTGATAATGTGTGTTCCCGAGAAGACCCTGGCAGAGCATCTGTGGGTAGCTCAGCGGTTGAGCCAGCCTTTGACTGGGATGAGAAGGGAGTGGTGTGGCCACTTGCAGAGGACACCAGTGGCGGTGGAAGAGGTGCTCTCATTGCCAAGGCAGAGTGTGAGACCGTGCTGAAGGCCTCAGGAGCCATATGGAAAGAATCGGTGCCCTCCCAGTCAGAAGAGGATGTTTTCTCCAACGTAGGTGAGTGTTGATGTTCAAACATTGCAGACAGAAAGCTTCATGAATTTCTGCATCCAGCAGAGTACAGCCCCACCGATATCCGTCCTGCACATATATGGTGTTGTCCACCCTGTTTGAACCCTGCTAGCTGTCATTCATTTTCCAGCCATGTGAAAAGAGGGGGCTTTATGGCAGGAATTTCTTCTGTGTTGCAGACTACCTGTTGGGTGCAAGTTGTTTTCTACCCACAGGTATTTAGTGTTCGGTTCCTTTGCAAAGGAATCAAAGCCTTTCCTTCTGAGGATGCTCACACACAGTCAGAGTTAGGCTTCAGGGCATAACTGTGCATTTCAAAGCCTAAATCAGTTTGGGTATTCGACAACTGGAAGTAGTCTGCTCACGGCAGGGCTGTGCTGTGCCTACACAGTTTGCCCAGCTTCCCAGCTGATTCACCCCTTGGTGGTATCCAAACAAGGTCATTTAGAGCTACTTTGGGTCTCAGTTGTGCTGTTGGGACATTATCTGTGTAACATAAGCTGGAGGTGGGAAACTGCATCTCTAAAACCTCAGATACCAGCAGTGAAGGGATGGACTGCCAGGCCATTAGGCTAAAGATGAGGAGATGCTGATATTAGATCTCTCACTGGTATTTGCTGACTTTGTTTCCATCATGGTTTAATTTTTATGGCAAAATGATATCTCACATTGTATTTCTATTATGGGTGATACTGTAGATTCTAGAGCAATACCAGTAATTAATAACAAGGTGGTAACTGAACCTTTGTATCTTTCTCTATATCTCTCTTCCTGACTTCTTGGTGGGTCGGGAGAGTTATGAATTAAAAGTTAAAGTGGCTAATACTGATTTTTGGTTAATTTTCAAAAGCATTTGATTTTCACTGATTACTCGAGCTTGATGGCTGGACTGATTGGTATATAAGGCCATATGATGACCCACCCTCAGCAGCAGTAATCCAGTACTCTGGTGATTCAGAAAATGGTCTTAAGTTGCCCTCATACAAGTTGGTTTCTCTGCTAGAGTCCTTTTTTTGCAAAGTATAGGTTTGATGGAGGAAGGACATTAGTACCATTTTTTACTCTAATGCTTTCAAAAGGCCAAATTCCAAGCTGACACATGATGACAGCTTCTGCCAGTTGTGCATAAAGGGCACATCAGTTCATATGAGTGAAGAATTTAAGTCCCGAGAAGTGCCATGCTGGTGTGATGTGCACTATGAAGGGCTGAGAAGGTGTACATGGCAACTGGGCTGGACTCTGTCCCTGGAAGATAATACCTCCTTGCTTGATTTTTCTCCAGCAACAGCAGTGGCTGGAGGCTTGGGGTGGAGAGAACATGGAAGGGCTGTAATGAGATTGGGAGTGTCAGGTAGAAACTGCAGTCGCCAGCTGTGAATGTGACATCGCATTTTGGGTTACTGTTTGTTTGCTTTTTAAATGCAGGAATGTGGGATATTGCAAAAGTAAAATCCTGTCCTGTGACCTTTGGGACATTATCAGAGCTCTCCAGGGAGTTAGGTGAGTGGTCTCTCTTTGGACATATGTCTGAATTCTTCTATTGCTTTCTTAGATGCTTGGCTTAAAAGTACTCTCATTGCTTACATATGGATCTTTTCCCTTGGAGCTTTTTTTATTGCTCTCCCTTGTAGACCTTGCTTGCATCTGCAATCCAGTGCTACCAGCGTTTTAAGGAGTGACATCAGGGCGCTTTATCGCGTGCTTTCCAAACTCGTGTCTCATCTTGGAATAAATAAAATATTGCCTCCCCAGCAAATTCTTTCTCTGTTAGGTTTAGTTGCACAGAAGGTTTCTGTTGTGTTCTGATGACCAACAAATTCAGAGAATTTCAGACCGAGGGAGGGAGCAAACGCCCAGGTTGGGGGCGGGGGGTCTGTTAGAGGCTGCCTAGCCAGCAGCTTCCTCTCCAGCACAGCGAGGGATTTCCAGCTTGAGCCTCTCCATCCACGGCCTTGAGAAGGATGAAGCATCTTCTGGTTTTGTATTAATCTTGAGCCTTGTTTCTGGCTTTCACTTTGCCTCTCTGCAAGCGTCAGTCCTTCTCGTTGCCTGGCTCCAGGCACTCCTGGTTCGTATACTACCTACCAGAAACTCAAATTTGTCTGGAGTTCCAACTGGCTGATGAATGCAAAGTCTGGTCCTGAATCTTTCAGAGATGCTGAAGGCAAGCATAGATGCATATAGGTAGACATTCGTGCACAAAACAGCATGTGAGGTGTGAGCCACAATGTTGAAATTCGCTTCTAAAGCCAGACATGGTAGTCAATATAGTACATGCCATATGTCATCGCCTGATTTCCAACACTGCATCAGTGGATTGAAGCAGTTCCTAATGTACTCAACAGGGAGAAATATTTGTTAATGTCTGCAGCTATGTAGCAAAGAATCAAGCTGATACAGAGCAAAACTGCATAAGCAAAGGAGTTCTTTAGGTGAAAGGAAGAAAGGAAAAATCAGAGACATGAAAAAATTCTGTTGTGTATGAAAGAAATGAAGCAAACACTAGTCTGTTACGTGCAGGCCTTAGAAAGGGGCTGAGGGCAGCCATTCAGGGAGGCATGGGAATCCTGATGGTGGCTTTAGCTGTTGAAAATAATCACCAGAAAAACTTCAACTCTTCTTTTTCTTCCAGCAGCTCTCTCTCATCTGTGCTCTTTCTCGGAGTAATTAATTTGCTAATTATGGATTTCCGTTAGAATTAGCAGAAGCTTTCCCACTGAAGTCAGTAAGAGCTGGAGCTGGATAGATTGGATGTGGATTTTGTTCTGCAGGAACTCCAGCTCCCTTCTTACACCCCCAGCAGAGATGTATCGGAGGTTTACATCTCTGAATATTGCTCGTGTAGCCACTCCCGAGCGGGTTGGTTTGAATAACTTATGTGTGTAATGTCCTTATCCAGCCTTCATTAATAAATCCACTGTAATGAGCGGCACAGATTAATGTGTGGCTTAAATTAGATAGCGTCCAGGCATCGTGACATAGCGAGCAGATAAAGGCACAGTTGACTGGTTTTAATAATGTGAATGTACCTGTGTGGTTGTCTTTTAGGTTTTAGTGGGCTTTTTTTTTGTTTTTATTTTAAAAAAAGATGTTTTTCCTGTATGCAGATAACATGAAGAGTAAATCATCTGAGGGCAGTCCTTCCAGGTGCTGTTGGCACACCAGCTCAGCTTTCCTCCCTGCAGATGATGCATGGCAGGGGCAGGGTACGTCTCTTTGCTCATTTTCTATTGAAAGACGAGTGTGCTAATGCTGATACCCTTTTCAGTCTGTTTTCTAAGCTTCAGAAATCAGTGTCCAATTCCCACTTGGCACAAGGCTGGCAGAGGTAAGGGAGAAATTCAGTTTGGGTCCGGTTTTGGGCATGCGCCCAAAGCTGCTGCAAGCTCGGTCAGAGCAGAGGGCGCCCTGCGTGGAACCCTTGAGAAGTGTGAAAACATGCAATTTATTTATGTTTTTACTGAGAAGGCAACAAAAAAGGGATGCAGTAGGTGCAGTCAGCATACGTACTACTGTGCAAAGCCTAATTAGAGCTTCTGAGCAGTGAGGCCAGCTGTAGGGAGGCTGTCTGAAGGCTCCCATAGCCTCTGTCCGGCAGTTGCACCTACCAGTTGCTGGCAGATAAGCCCAGGAAGAGGGCAAGCACAGGGCAATCCCCCCATGTCCCTCCCCATGCCCAGCAGAGAGTGGGTCAGGGAATTCCCGAGCCAGAGGCAACAATGTGGGCTCTGTGCTTCAAAAAAACCCCACGTGCTAGCAATCATCTCAGATTACTAAATTTGCAAAACGAATTCAAAGTTGGGTTTGGTTTCCATAACCGAAGCATTGTGTTCCCCTCCCTCCCATCCTTAGGCAGGGAAGGTGGAGCTGAGTGGCCCCTTTCCAGGCAGCTCCCAGCCTGGACTCAGTGGGGTGGCTGGGGAAGAGCCATGGGGAGGACCGCACGCTGCTAGAGCACGGGGTACCTTTGCCAAAACTTAAAATTTCCTCTGTAATACCCAGAACCCAGATGCAGAATCCAACTCCAGTGGACTGTGGCGATCAGGATTTCAGTCTTTTTATGACGGATAATGTTGGGGGTTTTTAACTTTTAAAATCTGCTTGAAAGGCCAGTGTGGCTCCTGAGTGGCTGGAATAATTTGGCATGAACAGTGTGGGTATTAGATGGCCTTTTCTCTTGACCTTTTGGTCAGGATCGAGCGAAGAATCTATTTATACCCCTGTTGTTGGGAGGCCTTACCCTGCTTTTGCAAGGAATGATGTCTGATGAGCCGAGCAGACCCCTTCTTGCTCTGGCTGCTCTGATTGCCTTAACTACAGGAGAACCCAGAGTGGTTGAATGCATTGAGGAGAAAAGACCACGGTCCTTCTGCTTCTCTGCCCGGCGGTAACTGAGACTCTGCAGCAGATGCATCAGCTTGGCCATCAGAGGGTTTTATAAATAGCATAGTTTGCTTTAAGAAAAAAAATAGAACAACAACAAAAAACCCAAGCCCCAAGCATTCTCCTCCCTTAGTGCTGTTTGTTTACCCTCAGGTTTGTAACTTCTGAGCCCAGGCTGGCTGGCGTGGGAAGGAGGGAGGACACGTAGGTAGCTCTTCAGCAGCATTCCCTTGCGTTGCATTTAGCACGTCATGCTTGGCACGCTCTGGATCTGCTCTGCAGTTGCAACGCTGGGCAAAGCTCCTCTTTGTCAGTGCCGCGTCTCTCTGAGAGCAGAACAGAGAGGAGCAGATTCGGCAGCTCGCTCTTGCAAATGTCAGAGCAGATGCATTTTGATCGAAAGCAGAGATGGAAGGATCTCTGCCTGCCCTACAGCTTGCTTCTTAGTAGCAGTAGTAGTTTTTTTATACTTAGAATCCTCAGCCTTGATATCGGTGCAGAGGGGACACGTATTCCCTGAATTTAGATGAGGTAATGGTTGGCATTAAGGTCTGCGCTGCAGGCAAAATGAGCTCTTTGACAGTTAAACAAGGCCTGTTAGCTCTTGCAGGCCTGTGAACTAAAAAAAATGCTATTCATAACCTGAAAATGAGCTGGGGTCATTTTATCAAATCCAGATCAGTACATTTAATGAGTCTCTTTGTTCCGTGATGGGCTGGTGCAGAAGAAGGAGCTGGATGCTGGACTCCTGCCTCTGCCCCGGCTTGCAGAGCAGCTTTGGCTGGCTCCCTGCACCACGTGGGCTTATCTTTTTGTGAAGGACCAGTAATAATAACAGCCCAACTCACAAAAGGTTTGAGGCTTAAGTGTTGTCGCAACTGAAAGCATATATACATAGAGTTAGGAGTTAGGGAACTGAGCGGTCACTGTGATACGGGAGCGTTTAAAAGACTGATAATCAGGCTGGTTTCAAAACAGCGCACTGCTAAGGTGACATTCATTAATGACACACATCGCCGATGATTAATTCTTAATCATTGTCACATCTGGAGTGCTGCACCCAGTTCTGGACTCCCCAGGACAAGATGGGCATGGACATACTGGAGTGGGTCCGGCAGGGTCCATCCGTGTGTTTGAGCACCTGATGGTGTGGTTGTCTCTGGTTTGCCCAGGGAGCAGACAAGAGGCAATGGGCGTGAAGTACGGGAAATTCCATGTATGCATAAGAAAAAGCTTTTTTTTTTTTTTTTATGGTGAGGGCAGTCAGGCCATGGAACAGATTGCCCAGAGAGGTTGCAGAGTCTCCATCCATGGAGATATTCAACACCCACTTGGCTACATCCCTGAGCAGCCTGCTGTGAGTAGCAGGGTGGAACTAGACGATGTCCAGAGGCCCCTTCCAACCTCAGCGATTCTGTAATCCTCATTCTGCCATCAGTCATTGTCTCTGCATATTCAAACAATTAGTCCTTAGCAATCTAAGCCTTTGTTAGCTAGGGGGATTCAGCGTCTTGGAGCTGAAGCCATGTGCTTAGCACTGATGGCTGCAGCCCCTGCAGTCCTACCAGGAGGTTGAGGTGACCAGGCTCATGGACTCTTCCATGAGGGAAGGGCTCTCCAAAGTGGGCAACTTCTTTCATCCTCATTTTTCCCTGCTCATTGTTACTGTTTGCATGCTTTTCAGCCCTGCCACAAAGAGAAAATCTCTGGTGCTTCTGACATAGTTCACTTTACTTTCGGGCCTGGGAGTTGCTCTGGTTTTGCTGGGCACCCTTCTTGCCTCTTCTGCAGGGCTGCTCTGGTTCCACCAGGCACCTCCTGCTGACTCTGCCTCCTGTGCCCTTTACCTCGCCAGCTTTACTGCTTGCACATGCTCCCCAATACTGCCCTCGTGCAACCACACCACACGTTTCCTGCTGCCCCATTGGTGACATTTATGTACTTAGGCTTAGCTGTCGCACAAAAGGCATTATATATATATATAGGCTGTGGCTGGTTTTGCTGTTACAAAATGTGTAACCCGCACAGTGCAGCTGGCTGGGCTGTTTTAGAGCTCCTGTGCCGGGTCCCAAGGCAACCAAATACAGATTTTATGCCCTTCGTCTGCTTCCAAGCGCAGCGGGCCTTGGTCTGGCAACAGCACAGGGCAGTCTCAGAAATCCCATGTTCTGCTTCGCAAATGCAGCGCGTCTCATGACCACGAGGCTCTTTTTACCTGTGACTTGGCATCTTCCCAATGAATCCTTCCTGATTGCCAAGGTTCCCTAGAACCCTCAGAAAGCTCTCATGTCTCATGACTCCCATCCTTCCTTCTGTCCTGGGGTTAAAATGAATTTTAATTCCTTTGTTTCATGGGAATAAGCAGCTTCTTTGGATTAAAAGAAATCTGGGATTTATTTGATATTTTTGCATCTACTGCATTATGCTAGAGGAAGGTGCCAAATGAGGGACTCCTACACCCAGCTGTTGGTAGCAGTGATTCGGACCTGTAAGACATAAGTGCAAGCTTTAGACTGGAAATTGTCTATCCATTTGCACTGAATGGATTCCAATTGGTCTACAAGTGAGGGGTCAGCAGGATTTGGGTTAGAACCATGCTCATTACACAGCCACCTGCCCTTTGCAAAGGGATGGGTTTCCTACAGCAGCCACCGAAGGACTCAGCACCACAGACAGTACGCAGCCCACTGAGGATTTTGCCCTGCCAGGCAAAGGGCTGCTCCCCCTTAGGCTTCTGCTGACCATACTGGGGGAGAACATGCTGCAGAGGGATGCTGGGAGCATAGGATCCAAACCTACAGCCCTGGACCAGAAATTTTTTAATCCCCTTCTTGGTGATGCAGACTGATTTTTCCTGCAGTACTTCCCAGAGCTTTGTTTTACAGACCAGATCATTAGGTTCAGCCTGTAGAGTACCCTCCTCTGCCCTCTCTATCAGCTGGTGTAGGGCACCTGCTGACTGTCCCCTTTGGCCAGGCCCTGCTGCTGTGCTCCCTGACACCTCCCAGGGCACCGCCGGCTGCTCCCCAGCATTGCCCAGGCCGCTGGAGACCAAGGGCATTTGGGTGGCCGGCGCTGGGATGGACTTTCTGCCTGGAGAAGTGCTGGCATCCTCCCTGCTTTCTGAAGACACCTTCAAAGTAGTGTCCTTCAGGATCTTCATTAGATGGGGTATGTGGAAATCACCTTGGCCCTGAAATGCACGCTGCAAAGGGGACAGGTTTGCTGTTGGCAGGGAACAGAAAAGTACAGCTGCGTCTGGGCGGACCTGCTGGGGACTGGGGTGGGCTGCGGGCAACAGTCTAATTGGAAAACGGGGAGGTTTTAAACCAGAGCTCTAGGATAAGTATGCTGAATCCTATTTTCCCATCAAATCCAGCAAATTGTAAAGAATCTTATAGTGCACTCAATTTTACTCTGAGTTGATTTTAAAGACCCCTGGGACATAATGCTTTGGGAAGAGTAATCCTGAGATGAGGCAGCATCACTGCTGCCGGGCTAAGCTTTGTGCCTCCCCGCATGACAAGGGCAAAGCAGGAACGTAAGCCCACTGCAGGAATTAAGCCATTAAAACTATTCTCATGCTTAAAAATAAGTTCATAAACATATTGTACAAGAGATTGGAAGTTAAATAAGTGAAAACGATAGTTGTGGCTTCCAGTCTACCTCCCTTAATTTACAATCCCTTCGGCTTGCACACCCACGAGAGCTCC
>NW_009260364.1:532643-546246 GCF_000687185.1 Egretta garzetta | reverse complement strand
CACTGGCAGAGCTGCTGCCATGCAGCTCAGGAGGGGCTCTCATTCCCGAAACCTTGGTGCCATTTCACCAGTCCCTGCGGCATGCTGTGTGCCTTCCTAGTAGTCAAAATTTGCCCCCTCTCTAGCATCATGGGTTTGCCTGTATTTTTTGCTGTCCTGGCACATTTGTGGTGTATTAGTGCAGAGGCAGAGCGTGCACGCATGGGCTGCAGAGTGGGGACTTGCTGTGTCCTCACCCTGAGGTACCTTCTGGCATAGATACGGGGTGGTATTGCCTTCAACCACAACGGCTAAATCCTCCAGAATCCGTGAGCCAGACCCTCATGCAACCTAACTGGGGAGAAGCAGCAGAAGCTTTTTGGTGGTGCTATCCCATGCTACAGTTTACACAAACTGTTCTGCAGACATCTTTCATGTATTGTGCATCTCGAACCTAGATGCATTCATTTGCCTAAAATACTTAAACTGGAATTTTGGGGGGAATACTTTAGAAAGTACTTGTTCCTGTCCCTTTTGAAGAAGGAAAGAAATAATTGTCTATGTACAGGGCAAGGATTTTAAGCTGAGAAACTTGAGCAATGTTTATAATCATATTTATAACATTTGGCAGCAAACTGGACAGAGCAGCTTTTTGGAACCAGTTTTCTTTTATCATCCCCAGCATGCTTTTGGGTTTGGCCCTGCTTCAGCTAGAAGTTTTTCCATCCAGCCTGGGATTTTTTAATATTTGTTTTTATTTTAAGAGACATGACCAGCTAAGAGTTATTATTATATGTTGTGTTTTGAAAGCCTTTCTCCTTGTTAGGATAAGACTTAAGATTGTTACATTCAAACCATTAAAAAAAATCAACTGGTCTTTTCAACATCTTACGCTGACTTATCTGCTTTTTCACACCTCATTCAATTTGGGCAGAGAAATTAGAGTGCTCTGTTTTGCCTTCTTGCCTGAGGATCATTTGCCAGTGCTTTGTGGAGAGGCAGCTGAGGGCTTGTGGCCAGATTTTTGAAGGTACCAAATGCTGGCGGATACAGAAAGCTAAAAGAGTTTCAAAAGTTTTCTGCTTAGCCCCCATGAAATGATCGGAATCAATGCAGGGTAGGTGTTGCCTGTGTCACTCATATTTAGAGTTACATGTTAGGGAGCTTTGAAAATCTATGCCATGTTGGTGCCTTTCTGGCTTACATTCAAGAAAAGAAAAAGGAAGAGAAAGATGAAGTCAAGAATGCACTTGGTGCTATTTTTTTATAGGAAAGTAAAGCCAATGAGAGCATTAACAAATGCACGAATCCTTTGCTAGTATTACTCTTCCATACAAATAATTGCCTGGAGGAAGGTGTGTTGCAGTGAACAGAACACTGCCACCTCTGCCAGTGTTTCTGGATATGCCTGAATCCTTCTCCCTGAAAAGAAAAGAAAACGTTTGAGAAGCCAAGCTATTAATTTTGTAAAGCTTATTTTATTGAAGCGCAGGCTGGAAGGGCTTTTGTTGCTGTATGTGTTTTTCTGCCCGTCTTTAATTTTCCTGCTGTCCTGAAGAGTGCAGTCACTAATTGTGATTTAGCAGTCAAAGTATACTTTTTTAAATACGTTTAAGATGCATGTGCATACAGGCACACCCAGGCATCCCACTGGCAAGCAGGAAGATGACAGAAACCCTTTGCGGCATTGGTGTTACCAGTATGAGCCTGGGAAGTAGCATGGATCTGAGCATAACTCATTCATCTGCTTGTCCTAATAGATGATCCTTCAGCAATTGACCTGGATTCTGACTGGAAGGCTCCCACGGAAGAGTGGGGAAACTGGACGGGAGATGAGGAGCATCAGGCAGGGGACAAGAAGGAGAAGGTGAGGCAGCGGCGTTGATGACCAAGGGAGACCTGCTCTACTGGGCTCAGTCTCAGCCAGACTGGGGTGTCCAGTCCAGCCTAGAGCCGGTCTCCTCCAGTTGTGGGGGCTTTGTCATGCTGGGAGGAGGCGCTTGGAGTGGTCACTCCCCTGACCTGCCTGGGATCGCTGGAGCTGGGGAACACATTTGCAGGACGTGTGAGATGGGTTGGGGGAGTTGGCTGGTCCTGGGAATTCATCATGTGGATGGCATTGCTGTCCTGAGCAGCAAACATCGAGTGTTTGCCACCCTGCATGAATTAACTCTTTCTACTGCTGCTGACATTCTGGAATACCTGGGTCTTAAAAGAGGTGTAGGGTCCACAGCTGACACCAGCCTTCACACCATCCCAGGTGGCTGGGACGTATCTAAGTGAGAGGGTAAGCTGGTAGTGATACAGTCGTAGCTTGGGTGGAGAGGTAGGAGCAGAAAGCTTGCTCTTTCAATGCTTTCTAGAAGCCCAGGGCAATGCCCCGCTTTGGCAGCAGTGGGAAGAGCGCGCTCAGCTTTTGTAAAGCTTTCTTAAGCCGAGGTGAGTACCTTATCCAGGGAGACGCTCTGCTTGTACACTGTCAGCACACACTCCTGGAGGCAATCAGTTTTCCTGAAAAAAACATGAATCAGCTGTCCCAGGCCTCCTCTTATAAAATCTCTGATGCTTTCAGGACTTGCCAAAAGGCAAAGCAGGCATTCATTTCTGCCTTTCTGGACTCGAAAGCAAGATGCAGCAGAAGAAGAAGAAAATTGAAGTGAAGGAAGCAAAGGGTGGAGCTGGACTGAGGCATGTGAGTATTTTGTATTCCCAGAGTAGCCTCTGATTTTCCACGAGCAGAGGGGGGGATGTCCTCTCCATTAGGATGATGTGACCGGAGGGGGGCTTTTCTTCCTCTCCATCTTCTGGCTTCCTCTTCTTTTTCCTCCCTGCCCTCCCATAAAAGAAGGGTGAGCACAGTGACCAGTTGGTTTTTGCAACAAGTTATTTCCTAACACATATTTGCAAAACAGTTTGATTTTGCAATGCAGAGAAGAGCAGATGGCTTTAATCATGGAAAAAAAAAATGCTTTCTCAGGCAAACACAATCCAAGTTTAGTGTACAACTGGGCTGTGTTTTATCTACGGCAGAAGGTCACTGGGAGATATTAACAGTAATGCAGTGGTGGTTCCCAAAAGCCAGTGGAGATAAAGCCAGACCAATGTTATACCAGTGAGAAGCTTATTGAGAGAAAAATGTCTCAGGGTGCAACAGAGAAAGGCTGTGGAAAGTGTCAGCTCATTTGGGATGGGAAGTGCAAAGGAATGGAGTGTTGACTGGGTTTTGGACCGGTCCTTGGCTGTGATGCCCTTGCTGCTCAGTGAAATGAGAAATGGGCGGGGGGACCCCCCCAAAATGTCCTAGTTGTTTTTCTTTCACTTGTCACTGAATATGTTGCCCTGGACTCGTACGGCTGTGTAGTATCATTTGTCTTCCCCTCACACGCACTGTGGTCTCTCCTGATTCTTGGGACAATTTTACTCCCTGAACTCGTGATACTCCCATTTTAAGGGAAAAACTTCAAACTACCTCATTGACCACAACCCACACGGTCATTGAGACAGCCCAGCAGTTACTGGAATGCTGCCAGGCCACTCTCTCTCTTGCACATCCAATTAGTTGCTTTAGCGTTGTGTATACCTGAATGAATAATCTTAACAGTGCTGTTCGGACTCCTCAAGACAGCATTGCTTCTTCTGGCATGTTTTGGCTGGACCAGAAGGAGTTTGTGCTGCACGTCAGCCCCAAATGCCAGTGTCTGCTGCTGTGCAAGCTCGTCCTTTGGAGATGGACACAAAAAAATGAAATTATGAAGCCAGATATACCAAGTTGCTCATCATACTCCCTGTGCTGCCTCCAGTATTTGCAGACTGTGGTCCTTCAGCAGTCACTGGGCACATCTTAGTTTTCAGTCTCACTATACAATTACAGTACTTTCACCTCAATATATCTTGCTGTTCTTCTATTCATGGGGGAAAGATGGTAATGAAAGACAATTTCAGTGCTTTAATCCCTTCTAAAACAAATGAACGGGAGGTAGGTAGATGAAATCCCAGAATATTCTAACAATTTAAAAACTAATTTCTCCTGCAGTTTTTTTAAATACTCCAATTCCCTCCAATAATGACATTTTCTCTCATATTTTGTACTTGGATATGCTTTGTTTAACTCTTATGCTTAGTGAAGCATATTGTTTCAATTAAGCCCCAGCAAGGTTTGGAAACAAGAATGGAAGAAGGCCCAAGGGACTTGATATCTACAAAAAATAGCAGTGATGCAGGCTGTGCTTCCTTCAAAAAATCCTTGAACGTTGCTAATAATTCACCCAATAATGGTAAGTGATTGGTTTTGCACATCTGATGAATTTTGGGTTCAGTATAATGTGTAATCTGAGAAGTATTCACAAATGCATTTTTAAGTGAATATGCAAAATGCTTCTCCTTTAGCTGGATGTGTTAATTCTCAGAGAGGCTCTGTTGTATTTTTCTCTGTGATACCTGTTCTCGCTCCTGTCAGAGTTAATGAGCAAAACTGCTATTGCATTTAGTGGGAGTAATTTTTGCACAGTGCTTTTAAATGTGAAACGGAAGCAAATGTGTGTGTGAGTCAGAGCCCACAAAAAACATTCAGAGCCCTCCCCATGACTTTGGATTACTCTTGTAAGTAGGTGGCCCTTGTAAAACACAGCTAAGAACCCCAGAGTACCCCTCCTCAGGCAAAAGGCCAACCATTCCCAGGGATGTGATTGCACATGGAAGGTTTGTGCACTGGCCCCTGTTATTTGTATGGCAGGTGTACCTGGAAAAAATGAGAGGAGGAAGAGGAAGAAAATGAAGAAAGAGACTTGAGGGAGCCGCGCAGCTGCCAGAGTGACAACCCAACGGGGCAGGCATGCCGATGAGCTCCAAGGATTCTGCTTTCTGCAATGCCGTGCTGAGCCCAAAGTGAAGAGAAGCTCTTGTAGACCTCCCAGTGAGAGGAAGAGGAGGAGACGAGCAGTGAAGCCAGAGAGCGTGAGTGTGTGAGGGAACGGTGAGAACCAGCACGCTGCGTGCCGGAGGTGGTGTTGAAACAGCGTGGAAGTTCATTACGCACCGCTGCCCTTGATGAGGAGCTGTTGAACAGGGGTTTGACTGGTTGCATTAAGTCCTTTCAGTTTTTCAATGTCATGTTGTTTGTCAACTTGTAATGTTATGTGCCATTGTGGAAATGGTTGGGATGTGCCATTGTAGAAATGGCCAGGACGTACCCAACCGTGGTTGTACTTCAGTTCCATGGAGGGGCCACCAGCTAGTCTGGTCTCTGGCATTTTTGCAGAGAGGCTCATCAACAGGCTGCTAATGTACAAAAGGGACCGCTGTTCAGAGAAAAAGGGAAAATAACGTGGGTTGTTTCCAAACCTCCGAAATCTTTTAAATTCTTGTTGGCTGCTACAGTCAGACTTTTGCCTCATACCTTTACACTTTTAGACTTTTCACCCCACGCCAGGCTACCTTGCTCCGCAAGGGAAATTTCTAGAGGAGGTTTTAAACTTATTTGGAAAGATGGTCTAAGCCCTTCTTTTCTCCTCAGATGTCATGGTGGGCTAAAGTTTAATGTCTGTATGTCCAAAGCATGTTGCATTTGTACTTATAGTAGACTGATGTAACTTTTTGAAATAATTTTTCTTAATCTGATGTTTGGAAGTTTTTATCATTTTGTCACTTAAATATCCTAATATAAACTAAATTTGTGAACAAAATTTTTTAAAATGTCATTTCAGTATTTACGGAAGAGTGTGTATTTCTTGTTGTCAGAGGGCGTATAGTGTGGAGGAGGGAATGTGTTACGACTTAATACTGTGGTTTATAAATAGCACTGAGCTGACACCACTAAAAGCTGAAGCCCTTTGTTTCTAGAGGGGCTGCAGCTCTGGTGGTACCTGCGAGGGTTTGCTAGATGGTGCTGAGATGGTCCCTCCACCTGATCCGTGCTGCCTCCAAGGATGAGGTAACGCTTGTCAAATCTCCATCTGCATTCAACTTTGTGCCTTTGGAGATCATATGGGACGATTACCTTACTGATGCATGTTAAACGTTAAACGTGTGCAGGTTTGTAGGCATTGGGCTGATGCTGTGAAACTCCTTTCCCCTGGGACATGGAGTAAGCAGGGATGCTAAAGGCTTTGCACTGCTACAGCAGCACTCCTGTTTGCATGACTGAGCCAGAGGAGAGCTCCGTGCTTCTGCCGCCGCAGCCACCCTGTCCCTGATGCTGGCTTGTCTGAGCTTTACCTGCAGCTCAACCCTTCCACCTGATGGCCTTCATCTGTCATGGAGCTGTCACAGCAGCTGCATCCGTCAGAGAAGCTATTAATTGCAGCAACGTCTTTGTGTTTGGAGTTTAGCTACTGTATGCTAAAGGGCGGTTTCCCTTGCGCTGTGATTTTTGGGGGAGCTAGTTGTACAGCGTGCCCCGAAATGGAGCACGGCAGGATTGCTTCCAACAGACAGCTGAGGGGTAATCTGCACCGATGCCACGTAGCAAGGCACTGTCTCGAACCTGCACATCCTGGTGCCTGTGTTTCAGTGTAGGGGAAAAACAGGCAGCTGATGAATGGACTGAATAGACCAAAGGGCTTTTATTTGGAAAGTAACTCGTTTGGAGCAGATGCATAATAGCAAGAAGATACATGGCCTCACTGGAGAAACAAGTACTGCAAGTTCAAGGATTCAGAAGATGTGTTAAGGAGTATGTGGGTAATGAGTAAAGTTCTGCTATCTCTGAAGCCAATGGAAATCGCTCGCTGACCTCAACGGGGCCAGGATGTTGCCCAAGGTCTTTGTTTAGCATTGACAACAACCTCTGTCATCCAAAAAAAAAATTAAAAAAAAGAGGAACAAAGGAGATAAAGAGAAGCTCACAAGATTGGTAGGCTCCAGATTTCTTCTGCTTTTTTCTCTGTATCTGCTTGCAAACTTTTTGATGTCTGTATAATTATGTTTTATTTCAACATGCTACCATATTTCAAATGTTTGCTGGTTTTATAATAAAAAACCAAAACTTTTGCCCAAAGCCCAGCAATCATGAGTAGTTTTATTTAATTAGTTTGTATGAGTGTGAGTAAGAGCACGTGGTTTTGGCTAAAACCATTTCATCTTCAAGGTTTTTCGAGGCACTGTAGATGTTTTTTAAGAGATTTCCTTCAGCTGAACCCTTTTATGTTTAGGAAATCCTCATGACATTCTTCTGGTGTTGGGATAAAAGAACAATCAAGACGTGTAACACTGACAAGTTGACTGCAGCGCTGACGACAAGCAGCAGCAAATTGTATTACCCAGTTTTTCTGTCAAATTGATCAGTGCCGCTCTTACCGACATCAGTGGTATCGGGAGAGCTGCGTTTTTGTTCTGGCTCCACTGTTTCACAGATGGGAACTCAGCACTGTAATACAGATGGGCTCAGTAGTTTATAGCAGCAACTTATTTAATACCACATGCTAATGTAGGCAAAGAAAATACACTCCTACAGCAAAATACTGCTGATCGTAGGCGTTCGTAAGTAATTGCAAAGCTCTCTCCAGGGCGAATTTGGTGGCAATGTACTGCTTGTGTGATTTGGCTGCTTTATTGGTACGGTTGCTGCCAGCAGGTAGGAAGGGTGTCTTGGGTACTGTTTGGCTGAGAGGGCGGTGGTGGTGCTGGGAGCCCCTCTGCACTGCATCTCCCAGTGCTGCTGCTGCACGGGCTCCCGGGGACGGGAAAGCGTGCCGAGGCTCTGGGTGCTCAGTGCATGGACTGCGTTTAAAAAACCAACCAAACCAAAACACAAAGCACTCAGCAGCTGCTGTTAACTTCCATTCTTTCGCCTCCTAGTCCTCAGAGGCTGAAAAACCATTGCTCAGCCTAATAAATGGTCTTTGCAGATGGCCAGTGGCTTTGGAAAGCAGGCTTTCGAGCCCCTTGTGAAATTCCCCTGCCTTTCATCGCTGCGTGCCCAGGCTACTCCCTGGTTTCTATGCTTTTAAGACATGTCTCCCCCTTCTCTTCTGTGACAATTAACTGTTCTGCGCACATCATCAGCCTGCTATGCTGCTTCTGGCACGGAGAGTGTTAAATATTTATAATAATATAAATAGCATTGACGTGCTCACTCTCCTCATCTTTGCAGAGTAGCCTAAGTCCTCAGACGGGAGATTCAACATCCCTCCAACAGGTTGTAGCATCACTTGCGCTATAGCCGAATGTTTTTATTCTCTGTATATCTTATCCCTTAGAAGGGTAAATCTAGAGTAGCCCCTCTCTGGTCGTCATCAACCCAGCGGAGTCTAATTGCCAGTTGATGGGCCAGCTCCGGCTGGCTTCCCCTGCCTTTTCCCAAAGCGATTTATTAGTTGCTCGAGTGGCACATGCCTTGGGAGCAGCCAAAAGCTGTTCCTGCGCCTGCAGATGGCCCAGCGGCTGGAAATCAAGGCTCTGGTGCAGCCATGGCGAGGGAGGTGGGAGGAAGGGTGGCTCGGAAAACATCTACGGTCTGGTTAGCAGCAAGCAATTAATTGTTACAGCAGCAGCTGCAAATGATGAAATACACTGCTTTAAGTTTCAACTTTCTCTTAAACCCAGTCCGCTCTACTTTTGTAACGGTGCTCTTTCTTGTGGGAAGCCTTCTGAAGGCGGAGGATTAGTTATATCCCTAATAATAATGCCATACCCGTAAGCGATGGGTGATGCGATGCCCGTGACTAGCTCGGGCATTACGAAGTGGTTGATGTAACTGATGGAACTCCGGAGCTACAAAGCTGTGTTTACTCACAGGCAGGCTGCAGTACGCAGCTGCAGAGGCTGAAGCTTTGCTTCACGCTCAAACCCTGGTGTAACGCCGTCAGGGTTAAGTGGGACAACTGCACATAGAATTTGGCCTGCTGCTCCGTAATTATCTGTAATTGATCATTGTAATTATGTGTAATTACCAAGGTTCCACCTGATCTGCAGATCAGTGGCACAGCTGACATATCTGGATGAGCCGAGTATCAGGTAGACAATGCTAATTGCTTGGCAGAAAATAATTTATTGACTATGCTAACAACACAGGCCTGCTCTGTAACACTGAAAATGCTCTAAGAGCAGCTGGCTCCTCGTGAGGAGTGAGGGTTTTTAAGTCACGGGCTACAAAGATGAGATATAAGAAACCTTGTCCTTCTTCTGCGATCATACTGAACCAGACCCAAGGGTCTTTTCAAGGCAAATTATGCTTTCCAGTATGTGCCATCCCTGATGCTCAGCGCTGCAGATGTTCTCCTCTGCAAAGGAAGCGTCCTCCCGTACTGAAGGACACGGTAATGCATTGGTCTCATAAACAACCCCCCTGTGCCTTCTCGGGGAAAAAGCCACTGTGACAATAACTGAGCCTTGTACCATCCCACCAGGAGACTGCTAGGAACCTGGTAAACTTTAGTTTATGTCGAACTTTGATGTCTGTATCCATGGGCTATTTTCCTTTGGTGGTGGTTCCGAGTGTTCCAAGTTTCAGACACACGTGATGAATTACTTAATCAAGCACTTTTGGCAGCACCAGCCACCTGCCACCGTGCTCCTCCTGGAGATCTTTGCTGATGTCCCAAGCTGCAAACCCATTCAAAGAGCCGATGTGTAAAGAAACAGCAATTACCAGAAGGTAACTCTTCCTAATCCCCTGAGCAGGTAGCGTTCAGGCCCTCCGGCTCCTCCTCAATCTGCCAGGATCCATGGAGAGGCAAGTCCAGGCTGAGGGCTGGAAGGGGGAGGCTGCCAGTAAGTACAGGACATTTCCTGTTTCCAGCACTCACTTCCACTCACATGAAAGTACTGAGGATTCTGCACTTCGCAAGTACCATTTTAGACGGAGGAAAGCCCTGTATCTTATTTCTAGGCATTTTTATAACTCCTCAGCTGTATGAAGGCTGATACAAGTGAACCACGGCTCTTTCAGTTTAGCAGATTTTGATTCTGTAAATAAATACAAGAATTTTTATTCAGTGTTCGATATTCAGAAAACCCAGGCGTACAGCGAGTCATCCAGAAACAGAGTCTTGTGCTAATAAAAGCCTTATGTCCCGCTGTTGTATTTTAGCTGCCTCTAACCCTGGCTTTCTGATCCATCTGTTACAAGTTAAAAGGTTTGGAACTGGGTTAAATTGACTCTTGCTGGTAAAAGATAACTCATAGTGTTAACAGCAATCAACTAGAACAAAAAGTACAGAAGCTTGGAACATTGCATTAGGAACCTCAAAGCGATGTGGATTAATTCAATAAAGAAAAGTAAAATCCAATAACCGCAAAACTCATCGTGATATGTTCTTACTACTTTCTTCTCTCTTTTACAAGGAACGACTGACTCTCCGGATTAGCTTGTTTTCTTCTAGCAGAATCCTTCTTGGAGAAAAAGGCTGGTAACATTTGTTAACGCTGACTTCAGGATATCTAGGATTTCACTGTGTGAGTCACCAACAGGAAAGTTTTCCTCCTGACTAGCTTATTTTAGTTTTTTTTCCCCTCATTGATATGTTAGTGCTTTGCTTTTACTCCAGTGCATTATCTTTTTTAAGGAAGCAAAAAGCCAATCCATCCCCTCAGCCCAGATATTTTTTCACATCTTCTGCACCAGTTCTATTGATTTTTCTAAATTCTGTTGAAGGGATCCGGTGTTACGCACTGCAGTATCTATGTAAAGATGTTAGTTTCTCTGGGATGTTGAAAAATGTTGCTTCTTTTAATTTTAAAATGGTTGTTCAGTGTGGAAAATAACCACATTTGAGAAGCGAAGTCACCTTTCCTCTCTTTTTTTATTTTATAAAGTAGAGCAGCAGACACACGCATGGAATAAAGTTACAGAAAAAAATCTGCAGAAATGGCTTGTTACTGCCCTCATAGTTAAGCGCCTTCCATTTGGGATGGAAGAGCTCCACCGTGTCCTGCACGGCACCTTTTACTGTGGTTTTAATATTATTTTCAAATATAATTATTCAGAAATAACAGCTTGTGTTTGGGAAAACATAGCTATGCCCTCTTCAAGACAGAAGTCCAAATCTCCTGTCTAGACGCAAGATTTTGAAAGACCTGGCTAGTTTGGACAACGAGGATCACCACGATACCCCAACTCCTTCCCTCCCTACCTGCTGAGAGGGAAGGAGTTAAGTGTCAGGCTGGTAAAGGAATCTGAATCATTCTTTTGCAGCTGCTTCTGACTTGCAGATATCTGAAGGGCTTTCTGCTCTTACTGTTGTGGAAGCGGAGGATTGGCTCCCGCAATGTCAAGGTCTTTCTGCTGTTTGGGAAGAAAAGTTTATCGCTAGTACTCTCTGTCTCTCTGAGATTTTGCTCTGGCTGCCATGACTGTAAGCAGTTTTTCATGTATTTAGCCTCACAAATCCTCTCTGAACTCGCAAAAAGGAGAGAATTAAGGCTCAGACGGAATGAAGTGTCTTGCCTGAGGTCATCTGGGCTGCTCATGGCATGAAAGAACTAGAATCTTTCACAGAGGGTAGGACTAAAATCATTAACCTACCCTCTCTTCTCCCAAGTACAGGAAAAAATTCAATCATTCTCAAAATACTCTTCTAATTTTTTATTTTTTTTGAGGGGAGGAGAAAGTGGAGAGGTTTTCTTTTTCCCACTCAATAGTTCCACATCAGTCTATCCTGCTATAGAAAGCTGCTTTGTGATGTTAAATGACATTCACGTTATTCTTCCCAGTATCTTTGTTGTCTGCAGGGTATAACAAGCAGCGAAGCTCAAGGGAATTGCATCAATTTTTATTCTGAGCCTGGCTGACAAAGATATGAACACTTAATTAAGATTTCTTTCATCTCGTGAAAATAGCCCTGAGCCTGACGTGAGAGCTGCCAGTGATACCAGTGAAGGCCAAGTGTCCAACTGCAAGATCCGAGCTGGCACACTTGCCCTCACAAGCCATTTGAACTGAGAATGGAACCTAGGTGTTTCCAAGCAGATGCCCCAACCCAAGCGAGAGGCTCCTGCTTTCTCTTCTGACTCACTCCAGCCTTGTGAATTTGTCTTTCACACAGGGACAGACCAACAGGAGGGAGAGCTCTCTCAGCTCCGCAGGAAGAGTGTCATCAATTCATGCGTGCTTGCTGCAGAAACAGTTGGCTTAGGCTTCCCAGCGTGCCATCTGTGAGAAAACTGATTTTTTAAATGACTGATTACAACAAAATGCACATTCCTTTTCTATTTATTTTCATGCATGCATGTATATTGATTAAAATTAGTCCCTTCTTGCCACACTGAATCAGAGTGTTGATAATTAAGCATCTGTGAACAGGGCTAAGAACATTAGGAGCACTAAAGAAACAAACAATAGTTTATAATAGGATCATTAGAACAGTCTTAACAGCACTTACAACATGTTTATTCAAAAATTAAATATGCCCTAAGGAAGAAAAACACCGATTATGGAACACAGGGGATTTAAAATAAAAAGGTCAGTTTTAAAGCCTTTAAGTAAATAATTTCAAACAACTCAGCATCAGCTCATGTTTAAAAATAGACCAAGTAGCTAAAACAATAAAATATGTTAATTGTAGGATCTGGAATATATCAAAAGGATGAGTACAGTCACCTTCATTACATTCTCATTTTTCAGAGTGAAATAACTCAATATTAATACCGACATACATCTTGGTGTACATATGCACAGCAAGTATCTATGGTTCTATGAGCGTCTCAAATTGGTTGTACATGGCCAAGAATGAAACACTTGCAGCTGCACCAGGGTTAAAATAAACTGTGTGCATGTCTGTATCAACAGCTCAGATCTGCAAGAACCACTGGCTTCCTTTGGGTCTGAGGTAGTTTGTAGGTCCTGCTCCATATGGGAATGGGAGGTCTTGTGTCTAAGTGGTGGACCAACCTCTTACCACATACATATACGAAGGCAATGCTTGGATTTATACATATTATTTCTAATTAACACATGCATCTGGCAGCACCTTCAATTTTCAGTGGGGCTGATGAAGCACTGTCATTAATCACTCACTCACAGGGATTTGGACTCACAAAAAATTAAAGCACCATCGTGCTTTAAAACTCAGTTCTGTTTACGCTCTTGCCACATATCCTCTTAGCACGTAACACAGAATCACAGAATTGCAAGGGTTGGAAGGGACCTCAGGAGATCAGCCAGTCCAACCCCCTGCTAAAGCAGGTTCTCCTAGAGCATGCTACACAGGACTTCGTCCGGGCGGGCTTTGAATATCTCCAGAGAAAGAGACTCCACAGCCCCCCTGGGCAGCCTGTTCCAGTGCTCAGTCACCCTCAAAGTAAAGAAGTTCTTCCTCATATTCAACTGAAACCTCTTATGTCTCGTTTTGTCCCCATTCCCCCTTGCCCTGCCGCTGGGCACCACTGAGAAGAGTCTGGCTCCTTCCTCGTGACTTCCACCCTTAAGATGTGTGCATGTGTTGACGAGATCCCCTCTCAGTCTTCTCTTCTCCAGGCTGAACAAGCCCAGCTCCCTCAGCCTTTCCTCACAGGGGAGATGCTCCAGTCCATTAATAATTCAATCCGAGGAATTAATGCAAAAGAATAGAAAAAAGGTTTAAGTGAACTAAACCCTCTACAGCCCTGGCTGAACGTCAGCGGACGCCGCGGGATGCTGGCAGTATCCCAAAGCAGGCCGCTCCGGGCTCTACCAAAGGGAACGCCTGCT
>NW_009260364.1:517244-531791 GCF_000687185.1 Egretta garzetta | reverse complement strand
CCCCTTCCTTCCTGGGGTCGGTTTCGGGCTTAACCAAACCCAGTTGTCCCTTGGCGGCCTGCCTCGTTGCGATTAGAAAGATAAAATGAAGGGGAAGTGCGGGGCGTTTTAACCTGGGTCTCCGAGGGGTTCTGTTACTGTTTCTGTTCCTTGTCCCGGGTCGGAGGTGTAGGGTCTCCTATAGGTTTCAAACAGTACCGAACGTGCCCTTGGTAAGAGGAGATGTTAACGTTTGGAGAGACTGGAATTTGGGGTATGCTGAGAAAGGGATGATAAGATGTGGTTCCCCCGAGTCGCTTGTCATCTCTGAGAGAAAGGCGAGGGTCTTCAAAATGAAGGCGGCTTCTGCTTGTTGAGGAGCTCTGTGGAAGGGGAAGTTGGGTTATTCGGTACTCCCTGTCCTCAACGCAGTGGTTGAGGAGCGATAAGAGGTTCAGTTTGCAAAGCACTCATTGTTTTCTGGCTGGTGGGTGCTTCCGCTCTGAGCTGCAGTGGTGAAGCTGAAATATTAAAGATCGTTTTGAACGAAAGTAGAAATGCGAAAACAGTTATCGGCAAGTTAAGGCCTGGAGCCTTGAGTACTCTTAGTTCCCTTCAAGGGGGAACTGAGTTCCCCTTTATTGAAGTCATTTCCTTATCTTCCCTTCCCCTCATGGGCAGTAAAAATGTGACGATAGTTAAAAAATATTGCATCATAGCTTTTCTGTTCTCCTGAAGCTGTAGCCAAAGCCTGTGTTCTTCACCCTTCCCCAGACTGTAAAAACAGACTTTTTACATTTCGATGTGAAGGAGCCATGCACAGAAACTGCTTTTACAGGCATGGGGATTTAAGTTTGGAGAGTTTATGGGTCTTTTTCTTTTTCAAAAAGAAATTGGAAGAAACGTCTTCGTGTTGATTAAGTTCTACTGTTAGTTCACGTAAAATAGAAAAGTAAGGTCCTTTGCAGTATTGAACACCGGACTTGTTCTGGAAACTTGTAAAACTTGTAGATGTTTTACCCTACACCTACGGAAGGAGATCAAGAATGTGCTTCTGGTCTCTCAAGTAAAAGGATAAATTGTTAACAGTAAGGAGACGCTCATCCTTGTTCTGAGACAAACGCACCTGACTGCCTTCCCTGCTTTGGTTACCTCTAGGCTCCCAGGAACTCGGTGGGGGCAGCAGGCAGGGATGTGCTTTCCCTGGCCGCAGACCCAGTAGTAGTTCCCACTTCTACCTCTCTTGCTGCCATTCTGTTTCATCTCATTGCCTGGATGCAGCACCTCTTCCTCCTTTCTGAACCTGTGCAGATACCTGTAGTGCTTATGGATGGTGAAAAGTATACTGGTCGTTGGTGAGGCTGATGGCTTCAGAGGTGGAGTGGTGTCGGAGGCAAAGCGTTCCCCTGATCTGTGTAACTGCAACAGATTCAGGCTGCGAGAGGGAAAAATATGGTTGAGTTCAGGGTAGTGGGGTGCATGCGAAGTACTTCATAGCTGCATTTTTCTATAAATGGTATCCAACGCTTTGTTAAACCATGCATTGAAAATTTTTATCCAGTTCTTCACAGCTGTCAGGGTGATAACTTCTAAGTCTGGCAACTGTTAGCTGCTTGAGCTGAACTAAGGTCTTACCATGAAGTGTTAGGTGGTCTTGCCTAATGCTTTGAATCAAAATTCAACTATAATTCATACTTTTTGAAGGCAAAGTACAGTTTGAACAGTGAAAATTAAACTTACCTTTCTGGTGACAAAAAATATTGGCCATGGATAGGTAAATTGTTTAGGCATAGTAATTAATGCACCATTGAAGTATATCACTAACTTCAGTCTTTCAGACACTAGCTTCTGATGAGTATTTCTAAATCAATTTAATCTGTGCTTGTAAGTTACAGTGGGACAAACAGTAATAACTTCCTATGTGGGATGGGGTTTTTGGGTTGGGTTTTTTTTTCCTCTTTTTGAGAGGGAGGCAGCGTTTTGGTGGGGGAGAATGCTTAGTTCAACGATAGCTTTGTGTTACTGAAAGTCTTGGTCGGCCTGTATTTACTGGATAGACTGTGTTCTCATGCTGTGCAGTCCTGAAGGAATTTGATACCAAACATAAAATGGAGTCTTGTAGCAACCCACTCCAGATGTTCAGTAAGATAAGAGTTCTGGCTAATACAGTCGCATTATTCTTAGGTAGTTCTTTAGTAGTTTTCCTATTCCTTGCTTATTTCTGTACTCTTAAGTCTTGCATCTAAATAAATTCTCTCCTCACTAAAACAGTTACATCGCTGTCCTTGTTGTGTAGTTCTGTGAGCCTAGAGAGAACAAGGACATTATCTTCTAAAATGTCTGCTGTTGAGGCTGCGTGATCAAACCGCATCTTTTAAGCATGCTTCAGTCCTCATACTGCTGCTGTTTCTGATAAATAGATAAAACCATATTTGCAAAAAGATGAGTTAAGATAATTTCTAGTGGACTCGTACTTGAGTTCCAGGACTAATATAGTTTGGTTTACTCTGCAACACCCACTACTGTTCTGTGTAGGAAGGAAAAAGAAACCTCCTATTCCTAGCTCCATAATTGCAAACATGTGGCTTTGAAGTTTGTTTCTTCCTGTAAACTCTCTTATTAGGCACAGCGCCTTCCAGAAACCGGAAGCATGAACACTGCACTGGCAAAAATCAGATTAGAGTTCAATAAACAGTCTAAAAGCAATAGCATTGTTCTGGAGGGAGTGGCTGGTTCATGCTGGCAGCACACTTCAGCAACAGGGTCAAACCGATGCAATTGGTACTGGTTAGCAGGAGGGTGAGGATGATCCCTGGAGCTGTTTGTTCACTGAACGAGATTTCCAGAAATGAAGGAATGTAACTGGTCTCACTCTAATCTTGATAGTGATAGAAGCTCTGAAGTACCCTATTTAAAATTATTCTTTTTCAGTTTTTATTATTTCAGTATAATAAAAAAAAACGAAAACAAGCAAACAAACCCCCTCATCTTGGTTTGTTTCTTCAGGAACATGTTTAAGGAAAAATACTGCAAAAGTGAGAGGAAGATAAGAAAGTGAAGTAGTGCAATGCAATTTCCTTCTTCTTTCCCACTCATGAAAGGAAATAAGTGAATGATAAGTAGGAATTCTTGTTTATGTCCAAGACTTTTAGTCACTCAGAGTGCTTGGGTAAACTTAGACTTCATGCTCAGGCCTCCTGAGAGGTGAAGCACTTAGATGATTAGGCATTAAATGTATCCCATGGAGATGAAGCTCACTAATTAAAAAGCTAATGCTTGTTATAGTCCCACAGTCTTTTGAGTTCTGATCCTACGGGGAGCTAGTATTTCTTTTACCAGTTTGTAATAAATGCTGACTTTCTACTTTAATACCAGCCATTGGATTTTAAAAAAAAAGTGGGTATAAGCTACACCAAACTTCCATTAAGCTGTTACCCCAATTATAAAAGTAAAATACACTTCTTAAACTACTACAAAGCTAAATTAAGGTGTTTTTTCATCTTAGTGGAACCATCTTTTGAGTAAGAATTTGAACATGCATTCTGTAATTAATTTTGTAGTTTTATTTTTTTTACTGCCTGATAAAAAAAGACTAGGATGGAACTGATTGGATTCTGAAGTGTTACCTTGGAATGGTGCCCTATCCACAGAGTGTTGGCTTGTCAGGGATGGGGGTGGGTGGGTTGAGGGGTGGTTTTAATCTTTAGGTTACACTGAGGCTTACCTCTGCTATGTTTTTTCTGACTTCTCCATGTAGACCATTTGTGAATATATATTTTATCTGCAGCGAGTATATTCTTCTAAGCTCTGATGATGCCTTGCAATCCAAACCATACTCTTGCTGCCAGTCACGTTGGCTATCAGGTTGAAACAAGCCTTGTGGTTTTGCTGTTACCAAGCTTCTGTGAAAGAAGAATGGTGGTAGTTAAAATACAGGCTCTGGCTTTGTGCTTAAGAGGACTCCTAATGTGGAGTTGTTGGTAACTCTTAATTGAAACCTGTATGTTCAATGTGGTGAATTGCTCAGTGCTGTGATACCATTCACAAACAGCAGTAATGGAGTGCTGGAAACCCTGGGGTGTTAATTGGCAGAGGTTTGGGGCTGGTGTTTGGGTTTTTTTAAGTTAGTATTTTTATTCTGTCTCACTGATCCTAATAGGTTGGATTTTGCATGACTAATTTCCTATTGTCCTTGCATGCCATTTCAGGTTGAGAAAATAAAGCTTTAATACTTTGATTTGCGCTCAGTAACCAAGTGAAATTACTGAGGACTCTTGTATGCTAAATTAGGACCGTGGATAGGATGAAAATAAAAAAAAAAGTGACCGATTGTGACACAGATGTAGGATCACAGCCTCACAATTCCAAGGCATTCAAATTCTTCAGTACTTCTACATTAGTTAAAGCGCTGCTTGCTCTTTATCTTGAGACAGATAGCTTATCGTGGCAGTTTACTTCAATACTGAGTTTATATTGTCTTTCTTCCTGAACTTTATCACTATTTAAGTTAAAATGATGACTGTGTATAAACAATAAATTGTTTAACTATAATTGAACATGTCTCTTTGTGGTTTATAAAGTAGAAATTAATGTTTCAACTGCCAGAGATCTGAACCTTGACATAGGCTTTTTAAAACAAGCGTCTAGCAGGAAGTTATTTTCCAAAGTATAGGTTGATACCCCTGGTTCACCCACAGAGGAGGAAGTAGAAGGCTTGAAAATATACACTGAGAGCAGAAAGCCAGAGTAGAGAAGGATGAAACAGGAGTGGTGAGAACATAGTATTCTATATGTTTGAACAATGGTGAAACAAAATAAAAGATTTAGGTAAGTGGCAGATGAAGAACTTGACAGTTTGCCCTGTAGGAAGTATCTTGTGAGGGGGAAAATACACTTATTTCAAGGCTAAAGATACTGGTGGCTAAACTTAGTTCTTTACTACCAGCTGTGCTAGTTACTATATTTTACATTCTAAGGCATAAAATGGAGGATACAAGTGGCTGAAAGGAGCTGGGAAGTTTGTATAACACATGCTGACAGGATAGCATTTCTACAAAACGATCAGCTTTGGTTTCACTAAAGGGTTCTTTTTAGCAGAAAATGTAAGCAAGCTTATTGGCATGATATCTCTAAACCCTAGGGGGGAAAAAAGGAAAAAACAACAAAACCCTTAAACAAACAAACAAAAAAACCCCCACCCTTGTTGGAACTGAGTCTTAAAAGTTAAAACTCCTTTTAAATGTTCAAAATCTTTTTTCCTGACTGAAAGCTTCAGTAATTGTGTGTAGGCTTGCCACTATTACTGTCATTGACTCCTGGAACCAGGCCAGTAAAATAAGAAATATCTGGCAAATATTCTGAAGTTGTGAGAAACTGCAAACCAGTTTTTTTTTTTTCTTTGAGGCTAATTGTGTAAGAGCCCGCTGGTGGTGGTGACCATACTGAATACTGATTGCAGAATGACTGCAGCTTGAAAATACCATCATGACTTTTTTGTTGTTGTTGTTACGCAGCGTTTTTCTTTGGCGTGTCTCTCCAGGTACTAGTAGCAGAAACTATGCCCCTGTGAATCTTGAATGGGTTATAAATGCTGTGAAGGTGATTTTGCAGAGGCTTAAGCTACTTCTGACTCCTTGAGCTCTTACTGTTATGAATGCGTTTCTGGTGTGTACCAGAATGGGGAAACAGAAGTAGTCTTCAGCAGCAGTGTGAGTGAGGAGAAGGACTGGTGAACACCTAGCTGATGCCGAATGCTTACAAATTTTGGCGTTCGGTCTTTGTGTGAGATTACTTATACTTTACCTGTGTTTGTGTAGCCTTTCTGATAAGGACAGATGAGGATTTAATAAATGCTTTAGGAAGGGGAGGGAGACAGTTCTCCCGCTCCTGTATTAGAACTGTAACATGAGAGAAATCAAGAAGCAAGCTCCATTTGAGGATTAGAGCTGTAGTGGAATTTTTCCTTCATACTTAGTGTTTACTGTGTGATGCTTGCACATCCCCTTGTACTGCTTGGCCCCCAGCACTATTTGAAAGAGTAGGGTGCAGTCCCTTACTTGTGCATTAAATTAACTCTGCCTTTCAGTTTGTTGTAGAAAGCAGAAACTCTTTCCAAATGTTCCTCGTTGTGTCCGTTGTTTTACCTTTTCCTTCCTGGCCTCTTTTAACTGTTTCCAGTTTTCTGGTTCGCAAATCTGTGCATTAATCATGCAGCATCAATTTAATTATGTCACTTGAATCCTTACAAATCCCATCTATCCTCATAATTTGCGAAGTTTCTAGTTGTAATTCGTTAAAACTAGCAAGCATTCCAGTGTTCTTCTGTGGTGTTTTTTTTTTTTTGTAGTGGTTTAACTAAATCAGCTTGAAATTTAATCAGAAGTTGGATTCTTTTTTTTTTTTCTTTCACATACAGGAGTGGTTTAACTAAATCAGCTTGAAATTTAATCATAAGTTGGATTCTTTTTTTTTTTTCTTTCACAAAGCAAAGAATTTATTTCTAACTGAAATAAAAGGTTTACTAGTGCATCCTTATAAAGATCATAGCTGTTGCAGTGTAAATAACCTTTAGGTAACTGTGATCTTTCTCAGGTGGTGAACTTGCTGATGGGCATCTTGTTGACAGTAGAAGTGACTCATCCAAATATAGTGCCAACTGTTGATATCCAGTATGAAGTCATTGGAAATTACTATGCTTCTGAGAGAATGGCTGGTAGGTGTATAACTCCGCTGTTTAATTAGAAAATACACCATGATACTGCATGCTTTGTTTGCCTTACACTAGTGTGCAATATATACATATAACTTTTAAATATGGTGGTATTGTTTTTTGAATTTCTCTTAATTATTCTGGGGTTGAGGTCTTCTACAAGAATAAAAAAAGCTTACATGGAATATTATTTTTATTTCATATTATTCATAAGCATCTTTAAACAATAACATTTCTAAAGGTTTCTCTGCCTTCTAATGCTTTGAGTATTGAATTATGTGTGAAACATCTCTAATTCACCTTCTCCATAAACATTTGCTATCCTTGCTGTGTCAGTAAAACAAAAAGCAGAAAACTATTTTTTAAAGATGTTTTGTTTTTTTTTTTTTAATTTTTGGTGATCCTCATGGATTTAAGAGCTTACAGCTATTGTGTAGGAGTTTACTAAGAGAAAACCATGGCATTTTTCTAAGAACAGGGGAAGAATTGCAATGCCAAGTACTTGAGTGAAACCAAAGTATTTATTGAAAAAGTTTGACATGTGGACGAAACACGAAAAAGCATCATGAGCAGAATTAAGCCTACTTCCACTGTGTCATTACAGATTAAGTGTAGGAATCGGTGCAATCAGTGTCAAACTTTTGTCTGTAATGACTAAGTTTCTCAACTGTGGTATGACATGTCAACTTGCACGCATGTTTTGTTTTTCTTGTTTTTTAAATGTGCAGAAACATGTTGAGTGTGGCACTTCTGATGTGTCTCATCCAAGTCTCTTGTATAGCACTAAAATTTAGGGAGGGTCAGATCTGGGCTGAAGCGAAGATAAATAGTACAGCAGAAATCTGGATTTTGAGAGTTGTGGTTTACAGTCTTCATATTCGTTGTTCATGACCTGGATTGAGGATCTGTCAGTTCTGACCTGTGACTGTAACTCACGCTTGTTAGTAATGAAATGAGAGTGGGAACAAGGACCAAATACTTCATAAAGCTGAAATACTAAGTAAAATTAGAGCAGATATCTGTAAAATGTCCTATGTTTTGTAACAAATGTTGGTGTACTTGGTAGCCTTAAACTTGTATGACTGAGAGATGCTTCTGAAGGTGCTTTCTCCACTCTTTGTGTAAAATGGCTACTGCATGTTTTTGACTTAAAATTTCTTGTTTCCCATGTTGGAATGTGGGCTGGAAGGTTTTGTGTGCGTGAAAGGATATTACAGTTTTGATTGGGTGTGTGGATGTTGTGAAGTAACAAATGCTCAGGAGAAAACCAGGCTTGTTGGTTATTGCTGATCAACACAACACGCTTCAGTCATGGGAGGACCTCCTTGATGCCATCTGTGTATGTAGGTATTATTATCTTGTGCTGAATTTGGTATGTAAGTGCTTTTACAGTGCATCTTTTCAAATTAGTTGCGGACTAGAAAGCTATGATTCTCAGATCATCTGTTTCGGGCATGGGAAGCACAACAGTTTGGCTTCAGCATTGCTAAAAACATTAGCTTACCCCATCTACAGACTCTGAAGCAGGTTTCTTTCTCTGTCTTTGAAAATGTAAACTCTGCTTGCTGTAGGAGAACCAGTATAATCTTAACTAGTGGAAAGCAGCTGTGCTTCTGTCATCAGTAACTGTGATGCACAGAGAGAATCTTTATCATTCAGTTTCCGTGAATGTCCTGGATTCTGCTACCATTTGGCTTCTGTTCATCTGCCTTATCTTGTAAATAACGAGATACCTTCCACACAGTGATTTCCTGTTTTCCGTGGTGTTACTGAAGCAGCAGTGCTGCTGTCACTGCCAATGACCAAATTACACAATCAAACCATTTTAAAGTGTAAAGGTTGATACCGTGCTAGTTTCACTTAAAATTCTTTTCAGTTGTACAAGTTAATCACCCGTATACTTTTAGCGCTGACATATATTGCAAATCAGCATCATTATGTTGCATTACTATCAAACTATGTCAGGCTTCTAATTGGTGTGTCTGAGCTTTATTCAGGCTTTTGATTAAGGCAGAGGGATTTTTCCCAGCGCCTGCTCGTTTTCTTGAACGAGATCTTTTTCCATTAGGAGAGGTCTGAGTTACTCAATTCTGCCGCTGCACAGATGAAGCAGTTGAGTGAGAACAGATCACAGTAATGGATGGAGCTTGAGTACCTGTCAGCTGCAGTGTGGCAACTTCAGGAAATGACTGATGCTTATTGTTTTTCTTTTAATGCAGAAAATGCCTGCGTTCTATTTGCTATCTCCCTCCTCATGTTCACGATCAGTGCAATGATGGTGTACGGTGCAATCGCTGTAAGTATATTTATAGTTCATGGTTTTAAACTTGCTACTTGAATTTTTAACAAAATACCTTACAGGCTGCTGCTTGCTGTTCTTTTTCTTTTCCCTTAGCATCGTGTAGGCTGGCTGATCCCATTTTTCTGTTACCAACTCTTTGACTTTGTGCTCAGTTGTCTGGTTGCCATCAGTTCTCTAACCTACTTGCCCAGAATCAAGGATTACCTGGATCAGTTGGTAAGTGTTTGTTCAGCTCAAGTTGATATTTTACATGTGAAATTAAATTTCAGTTAAATTGGATAAGTGACCGAGCTACAGCTACCTTCCTGTGCATAGGAAAGAGGAGAGTTGTCATTAATGTTGACCTGTGTTTTAACTGCAAGAAGACTCAATGGATAGAATGTGCTGTCAATTAACGGGGATCACAAGCTGTGTCTGGCTGGTGTTTAGATCTGTTCAAGTAGATGTTTAAAACAAATCCTTTTAAAACAGAGAAACAAAAAAAAATCAGGCAGAGCACCTCTTTGTTTTGGCTCTTCTGAAGTTTGGGGGCAACTTCTGTCCTTTCTGCTCTGTGCACATGTATGTTGCTGGATGGACCAGTAGGAGGTAATTAATATTAAGCTATTAGTGTTATCAAGTAGAGGACTGTAAGTACAAATGCTGTACAAGTACAAAATCTGTATTAGCATGAGATTGAGGAAGTGACAAGGCACAGAGACAGTGCAAGGCTTCTGTGTAGGTAACCCTCTTCTGTTAGTGACCTGTTCTTGCAGGACAGAGGCAGGGTAAATGCTGTGCTTTGTGGGAGGATAAGGAAGAAACTAGTAAGAAAGGGAACTCTTTGTTTCTGGGGGAGTAGTTTGCACATGAGTTTGTTTCTTTGGGTGTGAAGTTTGGATGTCCTTCTGTTATGACTGCGGTTTTCATGCTTATCTCCTCCCTTTCTTTCCCTTCCCTGTGTTTTTTTTTGTTTTGTTTGGGTTTTTTTTGACTAGCCGGATTTCCCTTACAAAGATGATCTCCTTGCCTTGGACTCCAGCTGTCTCTTGTTTATTGTTCTGGTGTTCTTTGCTTTATTTATCATTTTAAAGGTAAGCTGAAACTTAAGCATATGTCTGTTTCCTGAGTTACTGTATTGAGACGTTATCGATCTGAGTTAATTCTTAATGCTGAATTAAGAATTCGGCTGACTTCTCAATGCTGAGTTAAGAACTTCTTCGAGCAGACTTGTTAGGATGTTTAATTATGATACGACTTAAACCTCGTATTTTGTGTACTGGTGTCTTCAGCTAACTTGTTTGTATGCAGTGGGGCATGTTTATGCAGCTCTGCCTGTCCCAAGTAGGAATGCACAAAGACTTCAAATACCATCTTTTTGCATATGTGGAGATAAATCTAGTATTTGTAATTAAGCTTGTAGTGAAACAATATTGAGTTACTGCATACAAGTTTTCTAAACAAACCTTTTAAAATCTCTCACTGTGCCTAACAAACCAGGGTATGTGTTTTGGAAGGAAGATGATGGAAGGAGGAAATGCATAGGTTAATTCAGAGGTGCATCTTTCTTCCTACTGAAGAGTGGTATTACCAGTTATTTTCTTTTTTTGATGATCTAAATACAGAGGCATTCATTTGAACTACAAAAACTTGTGCAGACAAAGCATATTAGAGAAATGAGTTGAATAATGTACATTGGCCATGGCAATATTCCTCTATTGCATTAAGGATGAATTTAAGAAAAAAATGAAGTAGTGAAAAAGTATTTTATTAATTTTCCATACTTTCTCCAAGAGGAATGTCTGACTGCCGAGAGTGGAAGCCTGCTACAGTAGATGATATTGTTGTATCATTTGGGAAATTTGGTACCTTGTGTATAAACATGTGCTAACTTGCTGATGAAAATTCAGAGAGGTTAATAGTGAAAAAATCTAATCCTCATCAGAGAGTGACAGCGGGTCTTTTTACAGCAGTTATGTTCCCTTAAAGTCCAGGATACTTTGCTCTACCATTATCCTGCCACCCAGGTGTGTGTCCGCGCCCTCTCCTTCACACTGGTACTTGGACAAACACTAATGCTAACCTGGGGATGAGTTGGGACTGTGCTGTTGGCCTGTCCTCCTGCTTCTCCTCCCAGCAGGTTTGGACTGAGATCCACAGAAGCATAAGCCAGTTGGGGATTCATTTGACTAGCACTACTCATGCAGATAGATTAGTTGAACGGATCTGTGAATTCTTTTGCTGAAACCTGTGTGGTTCATCCTCTCCGAGTCTCTACGGTAGCAAAGCTAAATGGGGAACAAGATAGCTCTGTGGCTAAATCCGTGAAATAGCAACCGTTCCTCAGATACATATCGACTAAGTTGATTTATGCTCTTTTTTTATCACATGAATGTAATCCAACATCTGATTTCTGAATTGGCTAACGCATACGAGGTCTCTTTTAAGAGAAATCTCTCTTCTTTCAGGCATATCTAATTAACTGTGTATGGAACTGCTATAAATATATCAGCAACAGAAATTTGCCAGAGATAGCTGTGTACCCTGCTTTTGAAGCTCCTCCACAGGTAAAATCTCTTTTTGGGGTAAAAGGAGCCAGCGTCATTTAATTTTGAAGTAGAAAACCACTGTATGCACAGATGTTTACAAGCTTTCCAAACAAAGACTGGAAAGATTAAAGACATTAAAGCAGCTAATGTTATGGTGGGCTGTTCTTAGCTACATTCTTGTAGTGCATAAAATGGGAGGTTTTTAAGAGAAAAGTCTTTGAATGTTCTTGTAGTAGCATGAAGCTTTCTGACTGCACCAGTCAGAACCTTCCTTGCTGCTTTGCAAAACTGAGAGACAGCGGGCTGGAACGCACGACCTGGGGTTAGGCTCAGCAGAGCAGTAAACTATGGCTGCGCTGCCTTCCGCTTCCTCGTGAGCTTACTAGAAACAGCAATAAGCTCTTCTTAAAAACACTTGCCTGCAACAGAGGATTAAGTTGCTGATGGGGCATGTATGTTCTCGTTGTGTGCTTTTTTTTTCTCTAAACCTGTTACGTTAATCTCTTCAAAATGTCGTCTTTTTTAGTATGTTCTGCCAACCTATGAAATGGCAGTGAAGATGCCCGAGAAGGAACCTCCACCTCCCTACATACCTGCCTGAAGCAATTTCTATGTTAATTAACATCTGTACCAGCTTCCTGAGGGTTTTGTCTTTTAATCTTGCAAAACTGCTTAAGTAATAGAAACATTCAGGGCTTTAGGAGCAAACTGTTCTGTTTTAAATGTTTGATATAAACTTCCTAAGCAAAACACATCTGGGAGTGATTTTGTTTGCTTTAATTTTTGTTCTCCTTAATGCTCTTAAACATTTTATTGCCTTAGGGCCTTATACTGCAAGAACTTAAGCATGTGACTAACTTGTGGCTTTTAATAATACCAACGGAGCCAATCTATGATTGAAGTTAGCTACGGTTCTAAGTGTCTGCAGGATCGTGCCCTTAATTTATATTAATTTTTTTTTGTAAAGTAGTTCATAAAGACAATCTGATTGTGCAGCAAAATGACAGTTTGCCTTTATCTGTTTTTTGGAGGGGGGGTTGAACGTGGTATATACGTGACTTTTTTTTTTTTTACTTTGCACTTTTCTCTTACGTTATCTTACCTTACTGTGGGTTTTTTTTGGTTATCCTATGTCTTGAAACATCGCATTTTTCAGGAAGAAGTGAGGGTGGCACAGGAGGCATATTGCAGTGTGCTGCAAACACAAAAACAAAAAATAGAAATGTAGAAGACAGTTGCATGCTTCTAATCTTATATGTATTTTCCTCTTTGTGATAAAGGATACTGAAATAAATCTTTTACGAAATGTTTACTGGTAGCCTTGGCTGATCTGTTTGTTTGGGGTGGGTTTTTTTTTTAAGCGCTTCAGTGTACTGCAGGCAGCCCCTCGTACACCAGCTTAGTGAACCGTGGCTTCCTCCAGGTTGTTCAGGGGTTGATGGGAGTTCTTCTGCGCAAGTCCTGTGGGTGGAGGACGTGGATTCCCTTTAGGGTCTACGTTCGTGTTGCAGCCTTTGCAGTTCCATACTCGGGTGTCTTCTGCTTGTCCGCTTGCTGCTTACGCGTAAGCTGGGAATTGTATTGGAGGCTTCTGGCCCTCGGGGCAAATTTGATGTCAGGTGAGCTCAGGTGTTAGGAGCAGGACAGACACCCAGTGACACTACAACATTATTTACATTGGAAAATGTCCAAAATTGGACCTACACCATAACTTAAGAAATGTTCTTCTAAAAAAAATAATAAAAACCAACTGCAAACAACGACTTCCTGCTGTTCCTCTGTTGTAAGAGGCAAAGATCATTTAATGATCTGCTGATATAAATAAAAAACAAAAAAACCCACCCTTTCTGCTTTGGAAGATAAAAGGGAACTGGGGTTAACTCTGGGGGGGAAGGATTCAAATTGCTATACCATACAGGTTGTGGATAATTCCAGTCTGTCCCTTGCGGTATATACATGACTTTTTTTTTTTTTTTTTTTTTTTTTTTTTTTTCTCCTTACCACTGTCAGTACTTTCTGTCCCGTGACACGTTTAAAAACACCCTCTGCCATGGCCAGGCTATTGTTAACAGGTTCCTTAGTTTTCTCTTTACCTGAGTTGCCACCTGCAAGGGCACCCCCAGCTGCGGTGTGGTGAGAAGGCGCTGCCCTGCCAGGTACCCTGGGCACCCCCTGCTGCCTCCGCCACGGCCCTCGGCTTCCCCCTGCTCAGGAGCTGTGCTGGAACTGAGGAACTCCCAGAGAGGCTCCAAAACCAGGGGCTCCACAGATGCTGGCAAAGCCTGCTAAAATGTGACTGGGGGGGGCAGAGCTGAATGACCGCATGAAACTGAAGTGGCCTGGGAACCACAGAGCGGTACGTGCCAGGGATTTGTGTGATCCTCGGGGGCTGAGCCCCGAGACGGGGGCAGTGTGGGTGGCAGCATGAAGCCCAAATCCTGCTCCTTCATTAGCTGTCTGACCGCGAGCTGGCACCGAAGGAACTTGAAACTGTTGGATGTGGGCAGAGAGCTCTGGCCACGGGGCTGGCATTGAGACTTCCCAAAAGGTGGGTGGGTGCTTACACGGGTGAGTGGTACCTGGCAGCAGCAGGCGCTGCTTGGAATTCCTGTGGTGTGTGTGTGTGTGTGTCTGCCGTTCATGGCTCGGAATTCCCGTGGTGTGTGTGTGTCTGCCGTTCATGGCTCGGAATTCCCGTGGTGTGTGTGTGTCTGCCGTTCATGGCTCGGAATTCCTATGGGGTGCGTGCGTCTGCTGCTGGTGGCTCAATTTCCCAGCCGCTGGCTCCCTGTCCTGTGGTGGTCCCTCTTCCCTGATCAGTTGTGGGCTTTGGAAGTGTGACGGTGGCCTCTCCTACTGTGCAGTCAAGTGTGGCAATGCCGGCCCGAGCCTGTACGGCCGGTGGGTTGTGCGGGTGTGATGGTTTGTGCCTGCTGTGAATCATAGAATCATAGAATGTTTTGGGTTGGAAGGGACCCCTAGAGGTCATCTAGTCCAACCCCCCCGCAGGAGCAGGGACACCGCTAAAT
>NW_009260364.1:516333-516888 GCF_000687185.1 Egretta garzetta | reverse complement strand
GAACAGAGTAGAGGGGCAGAAGCCCCTCCCTCGCCCTGCTGGCCACGCTTCTTTTAATGCAGCCCAGAGTATGGCTGCCTGTTCCCCTGATGGAGGCGAGAGGAGAAAATCTGGTCCTGCAACCCGCCATGTTGACTGCGGGTTCAGCAAAGGTGTCTTCTGACAGACTCTGCTGGAGATGATCGTGGATCTGCGCCCTAAACTGTGCTTTCTCTTAGAGCTCGCTGCAGCTTCCCACAGGAACTGGCGGCATTTGCAAGGCTGGGGACCGGACAAGATGCCCTGGGTTAGATTTGGCAGCGGGAAAGGGAGTTTCTCGCGCCTCGGTGACCACACTGCAAGCTGGTTCTCCCATTCTTTGCAAATACTGCCCTGGAGCTAAAGCCGTGAGACCAGAAGCGCAAAGTTACCAGACCGGGATCAAATAAATCCAGTGGAAGGAGGAAAGGCCGAGTTTGTATTTCAACTCCCCCTGCCCCCGGGTTTGCCCCCATCCCCCCCCTGCCGCAAATTCCCAAAGCTCAGCTCTGATCCTCGCAGCCCTTCCCTCTCCCG
>NW_009260364.1:495984-515775 GCF_000687185.1 Egretta garzetta | reverse complement strand
GGGCGGTGGCGGCAGCAGTACCCACCGCTTCTTTCTTTTTGAACGCAAAGCTGGCCTTGCTGATCGCTAAACCCTAAGCAGCTCTTCCCTACCTGTGCTCACGCCTCGAAACATCTCTGTCAGGCTCACGGAGGGTTCAGGCTGCTGAAAAGTTCTGTTTGGGTTTTTTTTTTTCCTAATCTAAAAAAAAATAATTTTGCCTGGAAATCGGGGACGGGGCCTTTTTCTGTAGGACAAACATCGTGTTTCTTCTGTGTCTTGAGCTGCACATGCATGCACAGATGTTTCTTCGTGTTTTCTCAGCATTCCAAAGGGCACAAAGCCATTTTTCTAAATCCTTATGCAAAAACTGAGTTATGGGATGCACGCAGAATTATATATAATACCTTTATTATATATGTAATATATATAATATCTCTATTATATATATAGTATCTTTATTATATATAGATCGATTTGTCCAGTCTGTTACTTGGTCTGAAGGCACAATCAACTCTACTGCTGTGTTTCCTCATGCAAGTTAAGATGTATCTGTGCAGTTTGATTTTCTCCCTCCCTTTTTGCTTGCACAAGAGAAAAAATGCATTGAAAAAAAAATTTTAATGCATTGAAAAACAAGTGCAGTTTCCACCTCTACTTTCAAGAAACTTGTAGAGAATTTTATCGGTTTTTTTTTTAACTGGAATGGAATAATGAATGTCAACCCGACAGTACCTGGGAAAGCTGTGCCATGTTCCCAGAACAGCCCTTCAGGGAGCATATTCGAACTGGAACACCTCACATTTTGCTATTTAATTAGGAATGTCTGTAGAAATGCTGTGCTTTTGGGTTATCTGTTTCCCATAAAGCAGCAGTGCAAAGCCATACCTTGCTGGTATCGTCAGTGCCTGGGCGTCAGGACAGAGCGTACAGCTCAGGGTGCCTGCTATCGCTGTCCTGATTATTTTTCATCTTCCTAGGAGCAGCGCTTGTCTCTGATCTGAGCTATGGCTTTTCTTTTTCAGTCTAGATTGATATTTCAGTGAGGACTCTTAGAAACTAGAAATATTTGTGCAAGTGTTCATTTTTTACATGCAAAATTGCATCATAAATAGTAAGTTCAATTTTTTCTCTGCTCTAGAAGCCTTTTAAATAGTAACAACTTCTAAAGAAGCCTTTATCACAGCATCGTTTGCCTCTTTTTCCTGTTGGCCTTTATTTCTTCTTCTTGTGTAGTTTGGATTGCGAATTACAAACAAGAAATAATTCCTAATGAGCAATCTATATTGTAGCTATCGTAAAAAATTCTGTTAGGATCTGTTCACTATGTAATCTCGCCAGTTGTTTTACCATTTTGTTTCTGTAGCTTATAAAAATGGAATTCGGGCTTTATCTGTATAAAAATAAAAAGTAAGTACATTTATATATCATTGCTACATTTCTGTGTTGGCTGTTACAGGCAAACTACAACCCGTTGTTTCAAGGGTAGTTAGACATTTCATGGGCTCAAATGTGGACGCATCTGTTAATGCTCAGAAAAGCTCAATTATTTATTACTTGTCAAAATGAACATTTAAGAATTTCTAGAATAATACTAATATATATTTAACATATTAACCACATATCTATTTTATGTATATATTTGTATGACATATATATAAAATAATGTGTTGCTCACTATAATTTTAAGCCCCTTCCTAGAGAATCAAGTGCCGGCATTTATCTGGTAGGAGAACTTTGCCATGACAGCTCTCACTGCCCCAGGGTGAGAACTCCAGCCCTGTATAGGAGATGACTGAAGTGTTTTCCTTCCCTCTTGACAGACACTGCCTGCAAGAACCGGCCCCTAGACCTCGTCTTCATCATAGACAGTTCCCGTAGTGTCCGACCTGAAGAGTTTGAGAAAGTGAAAATCTTTTTGTCAAAAATGATTGATACTCTGGACGTGGGTGAAAGAACAACCCGTGTGGCGGTCATGAATTATGCTAGCACTGTCAAGGTAGAGTTTCCCCTCCGGACCTACTTTGATAAAGCATCTATGAAGGAGGCAGTGTCTCACATTGAGCCCTTGTCTGCTGGCACGATGACCGGCCTCGCCATCCAAACGGCCATGGATGAAGTCTTCACTGAGGAAATGGGCACCCGGCCAGCGACCTTCAATATCCCCAAGGTGGTCATTGTTGTGACAGATGGACGACCACAAGACCAGGTTCAAGATGTGGCAGCAAGCGCCCGGGCAGCCGGCATTGAGATCTACGCAGTTGGGGTAGACCGGGCAGACATGCAGTCCCTGAGGATAATGGCCAGCGAACCACTGGATGAACATGTCTTTTATGTGGAGACCTATGGTGTGATCGAAAAGCTGACATCCAAATTCAGGGAGACTTTCTGTGGTAAGCTGGTCGGTCCAAGAGGGTAGCGTAATTTGGCTCCTTTTGGCTCCTACTGTGGTTCCACTACCTAAGAAAGAAGTTTCTTTTTGAGAAGTGTTATGTATCACATTTAAATATTTCCTTTGCTACCTGTTGGGCAAACAAGTCAACCCTTTTATTCACTGGAGGCCAAGTAACGACCTTTCATTTTTAATAGTGACCTTACCATGCCAGTTACAGACTTGATTTCAGTGGACCTCCTTGTGCAGTTGGTCTGATTTAGTGCAAGAGGGAGCACGGCAATCTGGCTGGGATTTGGCTGTGTGTATTTACTGAGTTAACCAAGAGCACACACCGGAGCTGTGCAGTCTGCTCGTTTCTTTTCCCATCTGGCTGGGAAGGAAGGAGGGTGGAAGTGTGGTTCTGAAGGGCTCCTTATAGATTCGGAATAGGAAAATCAGCGTGGTGGGTGAGCCGCCACGCTAGCTTGAGAAATTTGGTGCGGGACAAAGTGCCCAAACACAACAGCAGGTCAACTCGGGACGGGCTTTCACTCTGCAGGCATTGCTGGGCTTTTTCAGCGTGCCAGACTCGCACCTTTCTCTGTTTCTCTGCAACTTGATTTAGACAGGGAGCTCTATCTGCACTTCCTGTTGGATGGGTTGAATTAGCTTTGCTCTTTGAGGGCTGGTTTTGGAAAAATGCTGGATGTATATTTGGTTTGGGCTAGAACTCCACTAATGATGCTAGGCCAGTGTAGGTTGTTACTGTCATTTACAGAGAAGAAAAAAAGGTCATGTATCTGGAGTATTTAGAACTGCCTATAGATAGCAACGCCACAGCCCTACCCACAAAAATCAAACGATGACTTTTTGACAATTAAAAAACTTGTGTGAAGTAGATTTTTCTAGTAAGCTTCTGAGGAAATTACTTGTGAAATAAGTCTCCAGCAAGTAATGGGTAAAACCAGCTGAAAAGAACATTGTAAGACAATTAAAATAACAGCCATTGCCTTGGGAACTTGGTTGGCAATGTGTTCGTTATTGCAGAACCGTATTAAACACTGCCACCGTACCTTTTGAGCACGTTTAGAGTGAATAGACCTCTTTTCCTAGGTATGAAGTAAATGTGTAGGACCATCTGTAGACGGGACACTTTGTCCAATAATTAACGCAGGAAATGCCTTGAGGTTTGGCTTGACATCGTGTTGTGTTGCTGATGTGGCCACATCCTCTCTCTGGTAGCTGGAGGTGGGTACAAGTGCCCACCTCGCTGGGCAGGTATGCGTGCTGTGAACATAGCACTAATTTTCCACCTATGTTCTCGCCAAAGCGAGTCCTTTCATAGCACCAGAGAAACATCTGTTGTTCTTCAGAGTGAATGTACTGTTTATTGTACCGAAGCACAGGAGTTGCGGCCCTACTAAGCTGGAGGCCAAACCAAAGAGAGCTCGTACATGGACGCTTCCCGTGTAACTCCAAGTTGCCAGCACGCCATGAGCCAGAATCTGTGGGGCTCGTGGGCAAACATGGGGTAAAGGGCATAGTTTTTCAAAAGGTTCCTACAAACCAAATGAATGCTTTTGTGAAGCATTGGCACAGGCTGCCCAGGGAAGTGGTTGAGTCCCCATCCCTGGAGGTATTTAAAAGGTGGGTAGACGAGGTGCTTAGGGCCATGGTTTTGTGGTGGACCTGGCAGTGTTAGGTTAATGGTTGGACCTGATGGTCTTAAAGGTCTTTTATTCTATGATTCTATGATTCTATTCTATGAATCTAAGAGGGTCTTGTAAGACAGTGTGGGTAAACTGGGCCTTTTCCAGCTCCAGGCTGCTTTTTGGTCAGAAATCTAGCCTCACCAGTGACAATTAGGATTTTCTTTGCTTTGGCCAAGCCAAATAAATTTGTTTGTAGGGTGAACTGAAAACAGGACAACTAATGTGCAGGGACAAAATAGCTGGCTGAGATCAAGTTCTTGATGCATTGAGAGCATCATTCAACATGAGACCATCCTGGAGACGGAAAATCTTGGCCGTGAATTGGTGTCCAAGTCAGTGGAAGCTTGACTTTCCTACCACAAAAATCTGACTGTTTGAGCCTGAGCTTCCCAGTTACGGGTGAAAATATCACCCACAGATTTTGTTCTTAAGTCACGGAGATGAATTCTCTTGCTCCCAAGGGTGTAGCTGAATGAAAAGGCACTGTCTTGGTTTGAGATTTGTTTTTGCCAGTGGAAATACAAGACACACTTTGTATCTGCCTTAGTAGGGGACATCTAAATTTTCCATGTTTTAGAACATGGGCAATGTTGCCTTGCATTCATAAATACGTAAGAAGATTCAAGCACTCTTGCTTCTCATTTCTTACCTCACCGCTATTGCCTTGGAGTTTGATTTTACCAGTAGTCAATATCCACATCATAACTACTCATCTAAGTAAAATCTCTGGTAATAACAGAAATGTCTTCCCATTTTTCTCCTTTTCCCTTTTGTATGGAGGAACCTTTTTTCTTTCCTTCCTTTCCCCCTTTTTTTCTCCTTCACCCTTTTTTCCGCCAACTTTCCCCTGCCCTCTTTTCTCTCCCCTTCCCTTTTTCATCTCATCTAAATTTAATAATCTAAAAATCATCTAAGTTTAAGTGAGTATCTAGGATTCCTTTACAGTTTGTGGAGAGAAACAGAGGCATCTTGAGATACCCAAAGAGACAGCAGATCCAAAGCTAAATACACTTGGGAAAAACTGGTCAGAAGTTAATTAGTTAATTACTTAGATGGTCTGGGAAGGCAGAGGCTGTTGGCACACACAGAGGCAGCGCAGGGTTACAACAGCCATTCTGCCTGCCCTCTCACCACGACGCGCTTCTATCCCCTGCCATCCAGCACGCTGCTTTTCGTATCCCTGTTTTCTTGGTCTGATGAGACAGCCTTATACTGTCTGCTGGGGGATTACCTGGTCCCCAAAAATTCAATCTCATGTAGTTCGCAGTTTCAGCTTCTCAGCTCTCTGAGGTTTGGACATTATTTCTGCACTGTCCTTCAGTTAGGAGGCTCACGTGCCTGTAAAGCTACCTTGCTGTGGAACCTTTCCTCCCTATCCCCCTTCGGTCTTGACTTTCTAAACTGCTGGAACAAGGCGGCTGCAGCCCTCACATACCCATCTTCCACTGGGGGGTTTCTTTGCTGGCTGATACATCTGGACCATCGTTACGCAGACACTCTCTTCGTCCCTGAGAAGACACTGTGTGATCTTAGTGACTCTGAGCCGTCTTTCTTTTCCTCCTGGTCTTGATGCTTTCTCTATTGCACTTTATTTTTATTTATTTATTTTATTTTATTAATTTAATTTCTTTTATTGTGCTTTCTGTCACATTTCAGCTTACATGGGAGATTTTTACAGTGCAGCAGGAGGTTGTATGCCAGTGAGCAGAAGTCAGTAATCTGCCAGATGGTGACTGGTACATTTGGGGACTATTTAAACTGGTCGTCTGTAATAGAAGGGGACTGGATACAATAAGCCGGAAGGTCCTTTCATTGCTGAGTTCTCATTGGCAACGTAATGTTCCTAAATGCTTAAAATCTCTCTCTCCTTCTCCCTGTTGTACCCTTTTCAGATTCATCTCATCTTTCTGCCACCGCAGGTGGTGAGTTATTTCAGTGCAGTTGTTCCAGCGTGGTTGATGACCTCTTTCTTCTGCCTACAGAATGATGCAAAAGATGCCTCTAACTTCTGTGACGGTGACACAGCACTGACATGTACTAAGACTAATCCGGCAAACAGTTCAAGATGTACTTTTGTAAGCATAAATTATTAATGACCGTTTCTCTCCTTTGGGATGACTGAACCGCCTTTTCTGTAAACGCCCTTTGTAGCTGCGAATGCCTGCGCGCTTGGGACCCACGACTGCGAGCAGCTCTGTGTGAGGAACGGCGGATCCTACCTTTGCGATTGCTATGAAGGCTACGCTCTCAATCCAGATAAGAGAACCTGCTCAGGTATTGCTCCTTCGGGAAAGGTGTTCAGCTAGACAAAAAAAACCCCAACTTTTTAACACCATAATTGGATTTGAGAAGCTACTCGCGTACTTCTGTTGAAACAGGGAACATCTGTATCTCCTTCAATAATAATAAATAATAGATAAATAAATCAGTCTACTGCAAGTAATGGTGAGAAGTATTTTGATTCCATCACCATCCTTTTTATTATGCCTACAGAACCATTCCTTAGGGCCAGATGCCAAAACAAAGTCTGCAGATGTAGGCACTGTGTAGAGATTTTCTCCTACCACTTACTCAAACTCCTTCAATTACTGTTGCCATTTCCAAGCTGATCCCAAAGAGAAATACATTTGAAACGGTGAATACGGATTCCACCCCAACTATGTTTTATTAACAATGAATTGTTTCTCCAACGTCGGTCTCACAGCTGTGGACATGTGTGCACCTGGAAGGCATGAGTGTGATCAGATCTGTGTGAGCAACAACGGATCCTATGTCTGTGAATGCTACGAAGGCTACACCCTGAATCCAGATAAAAAGACTTGCTCAGGTAAGAACGGAAGGCTACTACAACATATGAAAAGATAAAAGACGGGTAGACGAGGTGCTTAGGGCCATGGTTTAGTGGTGGGATGGCAGGGTTAGGTTAACAGTTGGACTTGATGATCTTAAAGGTCTTTTCCAACCTAAATGATTCTGTGATTCTATGAAGCTCATGAAGACGTGGTCATGTTTTCTGTGAGTTACCTTCATTGTTTCTAATTGAAAAATTGCTTACAGACCTCAACTCTTAAAATAAGATTTCACCTGTACACTTTCGCCTTGGTTCCAGGAACACTAAAATTGCATTTTTCTTTAAATGCGTTATTTTCTAAAATACAATTTGGCACTTACCTACCGTTTTATGGTCTTCACAGTACTTCATGAACAGCGCTTAGTCCCTGGGAGAGGATGAGCCTATTCCAGAGATGCCCACCAGCACTGTTGTCTCCATTGGAGACTGAGTGCCACTAGTCCGTAGTCCAGCGTAAAACCTGACATTTTCCCCTGTCCTCTCCATCTCTCCTGTCCAAACGAATTGGCTTTTTACAGCTTCCTGCTGCTGTTTCCAAGCTGTGCAGGGAGCTGCAATACAGTAATCCCAGTCTTACACTGGCAGCAGCTTCCTGAATTCTCACCCTGAAAAGTTAGCCTATTATAAAACCTTTTTTCCCCCCAAATACTTCTCTGGAGTTTTTTCTTTAAATCCAGAAGTTTTGAGCAGCACCAGCCTTAGAGTAGCTATTTTATAACTGGTAAGTGCACCCCTCCCTTTGAGAGCACATAAGTACTCTTCTCCCTGAGGTTTGCACTCTTCTTATTTCTGAAGAGAGAACATCATCTTCTGGTGCTCCTACTTTTTTTGGGTCTTTTTGTTTGCTTTTGTTCTCTCTGGGCTTTATATCTCTTTGCCATTTAATAGCATTTCTACATATCATGCCCGGCTTTTTGTGCCTGCCTTCAGCTCATGGATGAAAGTATGAAGTTAAATTTGGATTCACCATAGGTACTGCTAAGATTGCAAGAAACAACTTCTGCCTTGACACACGGCAGGTTATTGCTCACCTTAGTATGGTCCTTTTGCTTCATCCTTACTGGGGATATGCTGGGCTGGTAGAATTGCTATTGAAAATCAGATTGCGTGAGATGTGGTACAGTAATGTCTTGCAGTCCGGATATCTGCCTCCTGAATTAATTAATGAGCAACTGAACTCAGTTGTCTGCAGCATGATATAATAATGTGGTAGGGCATTGCTTGAACCCTAGCTTGAATCCTAATTAAATTGTACTTATAAATGTTGAAGCATTTAAAACACTTGAGTGTCTGGGAGGGATTGATAGCTTTCTTCTCTAAACCATGGTTCACCACAGCCATGGACATGTGCGCGCCTGGCAGGCACGACTGCGCCCAAGTCTGTCTGCGTAATGATGGATCCTACAGCTGCGGCTGCTTTGAAGGTTACACTCTGAATCCAGATAAGAAGACTTGCTCAGGTAAGACCCAATCAAGGAAATACTGTGTTCAGCTAAAACCAAGTAACTTTAAAAAAAATCAGGTTCGTTTATGTTACTTTTCTGACAAATTATCCAAGAGTTTCTGTACAATTCCTGAAAACACACTGCAACTTTTTTTCTACGAGTTTGCAGTAATAAGTTGAGACCCATGCATCATGTGTGTGATCACTCTTTCTGGTGGATGTGTTTGGACCTTAAAAAACACTCCAGCCTTAGAGCTCTAGAGGATGGAGGGGAATGTTCTTTCCCAGTGCTGGGCTCTTGCAGACAACAGGAGCATAGATGCAGCTGGTTCTTAAGGGTGTACAGACAAGTATATAGTACCTACAAATTAACATGTATTCTATATTATTTTCACTTGATTAGGATTTGAACTTCACTCTTAATTTCTTTGGATGTCTCACTGATGATTTATTAATGCAAAATGCTTTTTTCCACTTCCATCATAATCCCTTTCCTTACTGCATTTTGTGTGACAAAGCACTGAACCAAGGCTTCCAATTCCAGGAGGTGCCTAGGTGAATCTCTCCAATTAAGTCATATATGTCACATATGTCTCTCATCTCAAAGAGGTGAAGCCAGAGGGCCTCAAAAATTCCTCCTGCCTAGTTCAGGAGCTGATTTTGTAAATGCAGTTCCTAAGATTAACTCTCAGCTGGCATTATATAGATGCAGTAAACGTCTGTGAGGGGATGTGAATTCAGTTAGGCATTCCCTTTGAGAGTCCAGTCCCAAACCCCCTTTCATAGCATGGATTCCCCCCCTGCAGAGTCAAATTTCAGATTATTTCCCCAGTGTGCCTGCTTTTTTTTTTTCCTTTTGAATCTCATTTTGCAGTATGCCGCAAATGATTTCTCAACCATCCAGGTCTTTGTGGTGCAATAAAAATGGATGAGGTGCAGGAGGGGCTCCTGCCTTTCTTTCTTTTTCTTCCTTCCTTTTTTCTTTCTTTTTCTTTTTCTTCCTTCCTTCCTTCCTTCTATCTTTTTCTGTTTGTTTCTTTCCTCTGCTTTCCTCTGCTTTCCTCTGCTTTCCTTTCTCCTTCCTTTCTCCTTCCTTTCTCCTTCCTTTCTCCTTCCTTTCTCCTTCCTTTCTCCTTCCTTTCTCCTTCCTTTCCTTCCTTTCCTTCCCTTCTGCAAAGATACCCAAATATAGGCACTCCTTCTCAGCTTGCCCTTTCAGAGTTGATGTGTTAAATTTGGCAGAAAACATCAGCCTCACACATAAAGTACCCACTTTGTAACTGGCAGCGGGTGCCACATCTCTCTCTTTTTTTTTTTTTTTTAGCAGCTATGTATACTCTTCTGTTTATGATCCTTTCACTCCATAAAACGGTGTCTTATCCAACTCAATTAGAGCTGAAATAATGCCAAATAGTCTCTTAAAATCCAGATATTTGTTCTCTGAAATTCCTTTGGATAATTATTTTGTAACTGGGTCATTGCTAGTTCCGTTCCTTTTGCAATCTGTTACAACTGCAAAAAAAGTGTTGCCAGTATTCCAAAAATCGTATTAATTTTGTGATGCTGATTAGCCAGATAAAACCACACTCTGTATACCCTACTATGGCTAATAGCGTGCTGACACGCGATGAAAACATCTTGGTTTGAATCCAAATGGAGATAAGTTTGCAAATGGGAGTTACTAGCAGCAACTAAAAAGGCTGAGGTTCGGGTATTGATTAATGTTCCTCTCTTCTCAAACGCCTGCCTTAGCTGTCGACATGTGCGCAGCCGGGAGGCACGACTGCGAGCAGGTCTGCCTGAGAGATGACCTGGTCTATGCCTGTGCCTGCTACCAAGGCTACACCCTGAACCCAGACAAGAAGACTTGCTCAAGTAAGAGCGGATTGCTGTTCCCTAGCCCTCCGTACCCTCCCCAGCTAAGTACACGCGTTGAAATAGCTTTCATTCACAGGTTAATATGTTTGGAGCTGTTTGAGAAAGCTGCACGTGCATTCAGGTGTTACAAGGCGGTTCTGTGTCATCTGCCTTTGCCACTTTGAGCAACATTTGGAGATATAAAGCACTTTACAGAATCACAGAATCGCAAGGGTTGGAAGGGACCTCAGGAGATCAGCCAGTCCAACCCCCCTGCTAAAGCAGGTTCTCCTAGAGCAGGTTACATAGGACATCATCTAGGCGGGCTTTGAATATCTCCAGAGAAGGAGACTCCACAACCCCCCTGGGCAGCCCGTTCCAGGGCTCTGTCACCCTCAGAGTAAAGCAGTTTTTCCTCATATTCAACTGAAACCTCTTATGTTTCAGTTTGTACCCATTGCCCCTTGTCCTGTTGCTGGGCACCACTGCAGAGTCTGGCTCCGTCCTCGTGACTTCGCCCTTAAGATACTTTATATGCAGTGATGCTAGGAACTGCTTACCATTTGGGTCTGTCTCTATCACCTTATAACCAAGGCCTTCACTGTATTTGAAAAACTGCAATTATGCAATATTCAGCAAACCCAGAACTGAGAAATAATTGAAGAGGGAAGAGCTGGGGTCAGCCACGCATCCTGCAGTACGGTGGACACTGCGTACCACCACGCAGGGGACGGTTTGAGGTGGTGTCCTCCCCTCCAGGCTGAAGTTGGTGTAGGTGTTTGTTTCTTTAGCTTCTCAGCTAACTTTGTGTTATAGTAAAAATGTGATTTTTATTTTTTTTTTTTTAAAAAGTTTCTTCCCTTCCCGATCTCCTTACTGTAACATTATTGTGTGCTGCAAACTTTTTGTAGCCTGCCTTTGGGGGTGATTTGGCCCTTCACGTCTGGTGGGGCTGGGCCACTGCAGTCAGAGCGAGCGCAGGCTGGACAAAGGAGGGGCGGAGGGAGACCCCAGTGAGGCGACCCGTTCATCTTTCTGCCTCAAGGCCAGATCAGTCACACCTCTGTTGTGGTTTAACCCGGCGGGCAGCTGGACACCACACAGCCACTTGCTTGCTCCCCCCCTCCCTCAGTGGGATGGGGGAGAGAATCAGGGGGAAAAAAGGTAAAACCCATGGGTTGAGATAAAGACAGTTTATTAAAACAGTAGAGGGAAAAAAAGTAATAATAATAGAATATACAGAATATACAAAACAGGTGATGCTCAATGCAATTGCTCACCTCCTGCTGACCGATGCCCAGCCCATCCCAGGCAGCGATTGCTCTCCCCCCAGCCAACTCCCCCCGAGCATGACGTCCTGTGGTCTGGAATAGCCCTTTGGCCAGTTTGGGTCAGCTGTCCTGGCTGTGCCCCCTCCCAGCTTCTTGTGCCCCTGGCAGAGCATGGGGTGCTGAAAAGGTCCTTGACTGATGTAAGCACTGCTCAGCAACAACTAAACCATCGCTGTGTTATCAACTTGATTCTAGTACTGAATCCAAAACACAGCACTATGCCAGCTACTAGGAGGAAAATTAACTCTATCCCAGCTGAAATCAGGACAACATCTCCGTAGTTCCTGGTCAAGATTCACGTAGGATAGGCTCCCAGCATGGAAAAAGCATTGCCTTTGGGAAGCATTAAAAAATGTTGTCTTGTTCTTGGATAACTGTTTCTCCACAATGCATTCTGTAGGAACTGATGTATGTGCACCAGGAACCCATGACTGTCAGCAGGTCTGTGTGAGTAATGGTGGATCATACACCTGTGACTGCTATGAAGGCTTTACCTTAAATCCAGATGAGAAAACATGCTCAAGTAAGAATTTAATGTTGGGGGATTTTTTTCTGAATATATTTATTGAAGTACCTCTAATGTCTTAAATCCTTTTAGTCTGTTTGAGAAATGGTCTATCAGCTCACTGACCCCCTGAAAGTATAATCCCTTTTCATTCTTTTCTGCCTGTTTCCACTAAAGTTTTGAGCTAGTTTGATCCTTCTTGTTTAGTTATGGCAGTTATTGTATTTAAAACTACAGTTGACTCTTACCTGTCACCACACAGAATCATAGAATGTTTGGGGTTAGAAGGGACCCCTAGAGGCCATCTAGTCCAACCCCCCTGCAGGGAGCAGGGACACCGCTAACTAGATCTGGTTGCTCAGAGCCCCATCCAACCTGGCCTTGAATGTTTTCAGGGATGGGGCCTCCTCTACCTCTCTGGGCAACCCGTTCCACATGTTTAAGGACTTCACTGTATTTGAAAAAAGAATAACCTGTCATAATCCGCATTTCCTTATGAAATGGGAATAACTGGGGGGGATTGGCAAGGCAGGGTGCCGGGGCATCTGTCTCTGGGGCATGGGACTCAGTTGCATACCAGCATGGTGGGGGGCCAGAGGGGAACAGAACTGGTGTCAGAAGAACTTCTGCAATGCTGAACCATGTGTTCTTGTCCACTCCTCCAAGCTGAGGGGGCCAGGCATGAACTCACCAACTGCTTGCCCTTTTGCATGGGCAATAATGGCATCAACTGTTGGCAGAACCTCTGCATCATTTGATGTAGAATCAACTAAGTAAAGTTGGGTAGAAAGGGATCTCAAGAAGTAACTAGTCTGATATCTGGTTCAGAGCAGGAGTAACTTGCCATTACATCAAGTGGCTAAGGACCAAGAGAGCATGTAAAAGCATGTAAGAGCAAAGTTATAAAATAGGTGGAAATAGCCAAACACCATCTGCAAAAATAGTAATTTTTTGTAGGTCTGGACTTAAACATAAATGTGGTGTAAAAACACAAATCTAGCATGTTTTGTATGACTTCTTGGGCATCCCAGTGGCAACAGGAATTTGAATGCCGAAGATTTGAATATCAAATACTGGAAGACTTTAAATTTCACAAAAGGACTGTAGAAGACTTCAGGGTACCCTTGGGCAGTTGCCAGAGTTGGTTGGAAAAGTAATTTTATTACAACAGTCATAATCCAAGGAGGTTCTGTCACTGGGGAACTTAAATGCAAACATGAAAACTTAACTGGCAGTTGGTTGGAAACCAACCATGTTGGTCTGATATTTTGAACTGGCCTTCCTCCAGCTGAATCTTGAACAGCTCTTCTTTGTACATCAGCCATAAAGCTGGTGGAATGGTCCAAAGAAGGGAGCTGAACAAACACAGGTTCAGTGGAATGAAGAAGACAGCAGTTTCAGCATTGGCTCTAAGACACGTGAATTTCTGCTCTGCTAGGGATGAATCTGTTCATAGATCTTTTCAGTGAAACACTGAATGAACAACCTTTTGAAAAGGATGTATTTCAGTCATTTTTCTGTAATTCAAGCAGCCGCCAGTTTCCTTGTGAAATGGAGATATCAATGGCATGATTAATAAGCAAAAAGAGAAACCAAAACAATTCAGAAAAAAAGAGAAATTGTATCCAGGTATAACATTTCTATTGTTTTACTGTTATAATGCTCACATAATTTGTTTGGCATTGATCAGCTATGTATTTATATATCTACAGAAAAAAATAATTCAATAATCTGCTGTCACTGCCTTTGCAAGTGACACAAAACCACGTGTATAAAGTGACAGGTATTACATACAAATAATCCTTCTTCATAACTTGTCAAAAGGGAATTTTGTAATTGTAGAGCCTCTTTTAAGGAGGCTCTGCCGTTAGAAGCTTATTATTCTGCTCTCCGACGTAGTCGGTAATCTCACTGCCATAGCGGTGCTTCGGCAGCTCTTGATATGTTTGCTCTTGGCCTGCAGCAAGCGGTGCAGCTTGCCTTAGCTCTCAGTTTCTTTATGGAGCAGGTGAAGTTAAATTGCCTTTCATGAAGCTAAGAACTTGCAGCCATCAGCTGATGCCTGATGTGTTATAGTCAAATAATCATCTCTCTGAGCCCCTTGTGATCATCCCTGGTTTTGTGGTGGATTATGGAGAAAAGGGAATTCTTGAGGACAGCCAAGGCTGGCCCTAGTAAGTCTGGAAGACTGAGGGCAAGACCTAGGAACAGATTCAATGGAATCACTGCAGAGTATGGCAGCCTTTGTTTTCTCTTTCCTAAGAGACTGATTACTTCGCTGTTACACAAACTGGCTCCACCTTTAACATTGCTGTGCCTTTCTGCCAGATTTTAAATTCATTTGGGCCCATTTGAACATTGTTGTTCCCTCCATCCATATTCATGTGACATAGGAATGGTCTTGTGTTCACACCTCCTGATGAATCAAAAATGATGCTCCCTATGCATGCATATTGCATTTAAACCAAGAGTACTTGCAAGGTGATACACATTGGTGATTTAGCTGAACCTCTGTTGCTGAGTATCTAAAATTAGTACATGTGTTCCTGCTTTCATTTTTGTATTATTTACCAAGTGGTAAATTCAGTTCTTCTAATTCCTTCCCAAGCTAGGACTTGGGTATCTAAATGCCACCCAAGTCTCAGAAACTGATGCAAACTGACCAATTTCTGACACTGACTAACTCCTTATGTGCCTAAAATCACTAGGTGCCTTCCTGCTTGGCTTGCAAAACTCCCTGGAGGCTTAACTTTGGACTTCAGTGCACCCTCAGAAGTGCTGTGTTTGGGAGTGATGATTTGATACCCCAAATGCCATTACAATCCAGCTGTGACAGGGCAGCAACCTTGATTTAATAGATGGATAGATTTAGATATAAGGAAGAGATCCTTTCCTATGAGGGTGCTGAGGCACTGGAACAGGTTGCCCAGAGAAGTTGTGGGTGCCCCAATTTGTGGAAGTGTTCAAGGTCAGGTTAGACGGGGCTTTGAGCAACCTGGTCTCGGGAAAGATGTCTCTGTCCACGGCAGGGAGGGTGGACTGGATGATCTTTAAAGGTCCCTTCCAACTCAAACTGTTTTGCAGTTCTATGATTCTACTGAAGAGAAGCCCAAGTTAGTCATCGCCTTAAATACAGCTAGTTTTATAGATTCTATTTACAGTGATGCCAGTGGCCTTCCTCTGTGTGGACAGTCTGATAGAGTACTGTGTACAAGGTGGAGATGGGGACTGCAGGTTCTTCTCAGTCTGCATCACGAGCACACTCATTCTACTTCCCAGGGTGCCTTACGTTTTGAGGTGGGGGATATTCTGGATGAGAGGGAGAGAGAACAAGCGAAGGGAAGATCCATTCTAGTCTAGCAGTCGGAGTTGATGAGGAGGCTGGTTGGTCCCTGCACCCAGGCCTCTTTGTATTTTTTACTCAATAACGGTCTAATTTAAAGAGTGCAGAGGATCCAGGTAGGCAGGCTAGGAACTCCCCAGTCTCCCTACTCCTCAGTTAGAGTCAAGCTCTCTCTTGCCTGTCCTGTTTCTGGACTACGACACTCGTGCCTCAGGCTGCTCACCGGCCCCTGTTCACTGCCGTCCCTCCCTCCCGACTGTCCTGGGTTGTGGTGCTTGCTTTAGTCTCACACCATGAGTTCAACTCCTGTTGCAGGATCAAGCATTTTCCTGGGATTTAAATGGTCGATAATTGTCGTAATATCCTAAATGCTGTTTTCTCTCTTAGGAGCCGTAACGAGCAGTCTTACAACAACTGAAGAATCCTGTAAGTGCGAAGCCATAGCTGCCCTGCAGGACTCAGTCACCTCACGCCTTGAAGCTCTGTCCACAAAATATATCCTTTTTCTTACATGATATTCTGCATTCAGCTCTTTACTGGTGTTCTAGAGGTAGCTGTTCTGATATAAGGCAGGGGAGGAACACCCCTCAAAACAGGAAGTATTTTCATGGTGATTTTAGAAATGTTAGGGAGCAAAATTTTGGTTCTTGCAAATACCGTTATGCTTTCACATTTCATTGAAGGGCTTTAGTATCAAGATACAGATAAAATGCACATGCCCACATCCCCTAGGGGATACAGGGGATCAGCCCCTGGATTAGGCATTTCAGAAGCATGTGGGAGTGAAAAAAACAAAAGAAAAAAAAAGAGAAAGTGGTGAACCCTGTGGTACCACAGCAAATGTGAATACTGGATTAAATGCCCTCAGCTGGCATGGCAGGAACTAATAACTGGACGTTGAAATTGGGCAAGGTGTGATTCAACATAAGGTGCAATTTTTAGAAGTGAGCATGATTGATCACGGTGACAATTTACCAAGATTTTAATCACTGGAAATTTTTGAGACTATGTGCTTTTTTCAGTAAAAGGTGCTCTTGTTCAAACTGTAATTGATGTAGGGGAGTACTTCATCACAAAGAACCGATGCTTTCTTTCAAAGTTATTCTTTGGTGGGCAATTTGTATCCCTAGCACCTTTTCAAGACAACCTGGAAAAAGCAGCAGAGACAATCACATGCTGCTCCTCAGCCCTGAATGTCACTTGGTCCAACCAAGAAATCTAAGAGATCGGGGTTGTTGAGATCATTTGAGAAGCAGCCAGACCTTGACAGATCTCTCAAATGTTTTTAAATCTCTGGTTCAAGAATGTATTGACCTCATTTAGGAAATAGACTGTTTGTTGAAAATGCAGCAATGAGAAAAATTATAAATAAACCAAACCTTACAGCCATCTATTATATTGCCCTTAACAACTGACCACTAGATGAAGTGTCTGAGAAGCTGCAGTTGTACCAAGGCAGACAGTAGGTTGTCTGAGCTATCATTCTATTTAAAATAATCTTTCAGAAGCAATCCTTCTTACGGTGTTCAGCAAGCTTTATTTTGTTGCACAGCTTACAAAACAGCAGTTGGTTTGTTAGTATTGACAAACGTCAAGAAGACTTCAGGAAGACAACAGTCTTGAAAATGCAGTGACCCTGAGTTTCTTCATGTAGAGTGACTTTATAAACATAAGCTACCTATACCTGCTGTGCTTCAGTTTGTACCACAAGTAGTACAGCAGGTACTGCTTTTCTGCGGTAACTGCATTTTTATTCTCTTATTTAAAAGTAAATACAGAAAAAAATGAATGGATATGGTATATCCCGTTATGTAAAACTGTGAAATGGCAAGGCAGAGTAAAAAATGTGCCTATGTCATCTGCCCGTTAAATGGGAGAGTAATCTGGAGTCTTGTAACTTATTTTAATAAAATAAAGCATGATCAGCACACTGATGTTGGAAGGGTTTTTTTTTTGTATGTAACTTAAAGGATGTGAGTTATGAAATAAAGTGGTTAACAAAACCAAAGAAACAAAACTTCAAAGGCGGCATAAATGGGAGAAATCCACACAGTTAAACGGATACTATCCCCAAGTCACAGAGCTGGAAAGAGAACCATTTGATTTTAAAACTTGCAAGTCCTTGTTAATACAGATAAAAGGTTTAATAGCAATTTCAACTATTAATATTGTTGTTTAACATTCAGAAGGATGAAAGACATCCTCCCATTTAAGGTTTTACTTAATTTTACTTTACTTTACTTTTCATTTTAAGGTTACATGATCAGTCATTCGTGTTGTCATACCACAGATGTTACAGGGACTACTTGTGTCAATTGGGCTTGTAGGATAAAACACACAAGCTAACAATTTAAAAAATTGTTAAAGGAATCCACTTGTTTTATACACTTGGCATTTGTAGTCATCCAGATGCTTTAGAACTAGATTTAAATAAGCTTGAAGATGGACTCAAAACTGATGATTATTCTTTTTTTTTTTTAGAATTGGAAAATCCAACATACTTTGTAGAGCTTTGTGATGTAATTACACAAAACAGTGTATCAGCAGCTGGCACGCCAAGGACATGCTATAGCGACATCCGTGCTTGCTTCATACCCTGCACATAATAGATACAAACCATTGGAAGGAGTATCAGTGGGCAGAAGTTCGGTTATCATGTTCACTGCACGTAGGAGTGAGACTTCAGATACGTCTGTACAGTAGTGTTACATTCAAATACAATACGGAATAGCACAGGCGGATATGGGACACAGCTTCAGCACGGGCTAAAAATGAGACTGTAAACTCTCCCAAGACTGCTGGATTGGTCTGTGGTTGATATTTTGTGATGTGTCCCCCCACTGATACTAATTTGCTGTAGTTCAGTTAAAGTTAGTGTGGGACAACCTAGCTATGCTACGCTCACTTCCTCAACATGCTGTGTATGTCTATTTTTTCTGTAGCTGGTGCAGTTTTATACACAGCACTTTGCTTACTTGCCTGTCCTCTGCTTAGACATGGGTATTACGTAAGGATTTATAGGGCGAGAAGTACGCCTCGGCCTCTGTGACTGGTAAGAATAAACAAATTGTAAACCTCATGCAAGACTTTTCAGCCTCTTGGCAACTGGGAGTGGATGACATCACTCCCATTTGCACCAAGACTAGTTGTCAGATGAGATGTATAATTTTATACGCTAGTGGAAGATTGTCCTGGAGGCTGTCTTGCAAGCTGTCAGCTGGGCAGGCTTTGTTTCGTGCATTAGTATTGATAATTCCATTTTACGTTGCAAATGATAATATTTACATTCAACTCCTCTGAGCAATTTTCTTGTCTCACTTTGTAAGCAGCAGATAAAATTCCAAAGGGATATAAGCAATTTCTTTAAAACAGGACTTACCAGCATGCCCTATTGACAGCACATTTTTATTTTAAATATAGATGTACTTGTTGGTATGGAATGAATAATTATAGTTTTAATTACTGGGGCAATAGAACTTTAAGACTAATGCAGTGAACTGGTATGAAAAGAACTAAACTTATTTTAAAATTATTTTTATTCTGCTTTAGAACAGAATAGAATAGAATATTTCTGTTGGCAGGGACCTGCAACGATCATCATTCTAAACTAACTTTAATGTGGCACTTGTGCTCCCGTGTCAAGCAGGGGGGGATGCAGAAGACAGAGGACAGACTTCTGTACCTTGCCCTTTTCTGTCAATCAGCTACAAAACAGCTTTGGTCAGGAAAATGTTTATTTTGCAGCTGGATCCAACCTAGCTTGGAGTCCATGCTGCAGAGCCAAGCTGCTCCTGAACCCCCTGCACCCCTGGTGTGGGCACAAACCCAGCCTTGATCCTTCCTCCTGCCCTCTGTACTGCTCAGTGTCGAAGAGCTTTGTAACAGCAGCCACGGGGCTCGCTTACCCTCCCAAGCCCCGGAGCCAAGGCACTGCTCACCGGCGCATGTGAGCAGCTGGCGGAGCAGACCCGGCTGCCAGCAGCACCGGCCGAGGGAGTGGGAACAGCACCCAGCGCCCACGGCCTCAGCGACGGCCACCGGTTACCTCCGTGAGCAGCAAGGCCTGGGCAGCCCTGAGGAGCTACGGGCGTGAGCTGTACTGCAACCGCTGCATGCCCACATGCTGGGATTCGCAAGCTTCCAGGTTTTCCTTCACATATGAGCAGAGTGACCTTTGTTAATGAATTAACAGTGCTTTCTACCCAAGCTGAGCATGACCGCTGAAGCTGTGCTGGGGTGGGCAAATGGCTGGCAGGGAGGGAGGCAGGGAGGCAGGGAGGGAGGCAGGGAGGCAGGGAGGGAGGCAGGGAGGGAGGGAGGGAGGGATGGGGTGAAGCCACTGGCACAGACTGGTACCTTTTCCCAGCACTCACCGGCTGGCACCCGGGCTGGCTG
>NW_009260364.1:480224-495647 GCF_000687185.1 Egretta garzetta | reverse complement strand
CCCTCCCCCTGCTTGCGGCCCCTGCGGCTCGGCTGGCCCTGGTGGTGCGGCCGTGGGCTTGGTCCCTTCTCAGAGCGCTGGCCTACTCTGTGCTGCCTGATCCCCCTCGGCCTGGGTTCGGGGTTTCTTTGGTCTTCGGCTGCCTCCAAGGCAGCTGCTCCCCAGGAGAGTTTGGACGTGGCTCTTCAGCTGGAGACCAGCTCGTGGCAAAGCCCTGTGCACTCTGTGATCCCTCTCACCTCTTCTGTTGCTCATGGTGCCTTCCCTGCACAGCTTTGAAGATGTCCTGTTGTTATTATTTACTGCATCTGTTCGATTTCCCTTTTCTGAAGTGTTGTGTTGCACTAGTGTGTCATTCTAATTGTCTTCTGTCTCTTTTTGCATGTCCTGATCTGTTGATAGAAATAAGTTTATCTTCTGTGCTGTCATAGGTGTCTTTGAGGTGTTCAAATAGAGTATTTTAAAATAAAACATGATTCTTAGAACTATGTAGAGATGCAAAAGATTTCTTTTTCAGATTGCGATTCCTGGTAATGTTCGATTAAGATGTATTTCCTGGAATAAGGATCAAGGTTTCATAGCCTGTGGTGGAGAGGGTGGATTACTGAAAGTTTTAAAATTAGAAACACAGACAGGTAAATGAGACTTTTTTTTTTTTTTTTAAGAGCAAAATGCACCACACTGCAGAATTCTGAAAGCATAACTACTTCCACAAATTACTTGACAAAGTTGCCTATGTTTTAAGTCTCTACATAGATATTTATGTATTTGCATAAACATCAAATGTGCTGTCTCTTTCTTTTGAACACTGTTTTCCTCCAGCTTGGCTTACGTGGCACACAGGTAACTTGTCTACCTGTTATATCTGCTGAAGTTTTCTTTGGTGTTTCTTTTTTCTTCAAGGCATTCTTGTTCTTTTTGTATAGGCTACCAGTTTATTTTGGAGTTTATTTCATTATTTCTTGATTTTGTTGGATGTTCTCTACCATCTTCATTATTTTAGGGAGAAAGCTGTGTATTTTTTTAGATAAATGTGTTCCAAGAAAAGTAAAATCTAATACACTTTAAAAGTCTTTTAAACCTTTTTCTGAATGTAAAGAAATGTGATAGCCATGGTTTTTGTCATGGCATTTTTTGTTTGTTTTGCTGTTTTTTTTCCTGAAAACCTGCTAGAGCATAAGGAGTGTATGAATTTGGATGACAGATGTGAATAGCAAACACATTGAACTGAGGGGTGGGAAATTCAACCTGCAGTTACAATTTATGTACTTTTAGGTGAAGGAATTCTATCTGTGTAAATAGTGATTAGAGCTGCAGTACTGATATGTAATACAGTAATATGTATGCTTTATTAGGTTTATTTTATAGCTATTTATGTTACTTTTAGATGAAGCAAAAATAAAGGGACTTGCAGCTCCTAGCAATCTTTCTGTGAACCAAACTCTTGAAGGTCATAGTGGTAAGTGTCTTTGGGCATTTAATGTACTTTTGATTAGAATTAAAAAAAAGTACAAGATTTTATGAAGTTGACAGACTAATTTTGCTATAACTTTTTATTACAAGCCAGAAATAAAGATTATGAGTATTCAACTCGGGTATGTAACAGCTTGGCTATCTATTTTTACCAAGTTTTCTGATGAAAGACCTACAGGCAATCTTTCATGATCTGTGAGTGAATTAGTTGGTTGAAAATCAAACTGATCTAGCCTTGCCATGTCAGCCAGGAGAACTGAGGTATGTGTGATGCAGAACGCATGCTGCACGGACCAGCGTCTGCTCTGCCTGTTACGATTTAAAGTTTGCTTATGGATTTTGCAAGGTTAAGTCTGTGAACTTTGACATTACAGCCTAACTTGTGTCAAGTACTGTAGTACCTCACGTTTTGCTTTTTCCAAATTATTTGGTCCCCATTCATTATCCTGACAAGGAAGTATGGATTTCTATTTAAGTGGATCATGCTATTGTAAGTGTCATATTACAGAGGAACTTTTTTTTTTTTTTAAGTTGTGCCATGCTACTGGTACAGTATTTGTTATCTCTGACTTCAGCATGGTTAATCTGGAATTGCTAATCAGTGGCATGGGACTGGAATATATTTGTAGGTGTTTACATAAAAGATCATGAGACATTTGCTCCCATACATTTGTTCACATACTGCCTTGGTAGATGACAGACAAAAAATACTTTATAGTGGAAGAGAAAAATCTAAATTGGTGGGCAGTTGATGCTGGAATTTCTGAGTTAAAGAAACAATGATGTTCTACTATGTTTTGTTTTGTGTTTTTTTTAAAAGAACAATTTTCTCTTACACTGTATATAGAAAGTTTTAACCTCTGTATGATAAGCTAAAATGAGAAATGAGACTAAACGCCTTCTTAAGCATTTTTTCTAGTGACACATATGTGGATAAGCCTGTTTTTTTTGATAATGTCTATGAGATTTTCTTATGTGTTATGGTAGCTTTACATTGTCTTCTGAAGAAATCGAAGTTAGTTCAGTAAACCTGATCTCTGTCTTAAATATATCTTCACTTTCCCTTTACTGACAAACTACAGAATGTACGTATGTAGACTGCAGTATAGTGCACAGACAAAGTTTAGAGAGGTTTGAAAACAGGCTGGAGAACGATAGTGTGTGAAAGTAAAAATTGAATGCGGGGAAATTAGACAGGGAGGAATTAAACTCTCGCATGAGAAATGTTACATGGTCATCATCAGTGGAAAATGGGATATGAAAAGAATGCTAAAATCCTTAAGTTATTTAAATTATGAGGATTTGTAGTTGAAACCTGCCAACAGTCAGGTTATTTTAAGGGCCTGGTTAAATATGATAAAAAAATGAATTATGAGGAAATTATTTAGTGGATATTTTGAACGGATGTCTTCAATTCTGAAATAAATTACTGTTACCTTCAAAAATCCCTGACATTTGGGATATCTTTGATTGCATCTGTTGATAAAGTTCACGACTGAAATGCTGAAGAATTTCATATCCAGTGTTGAACTGATGAAATAAAATGCTGCTTAGAAATTGTTAGGGACATGGTTTAGTGGTGGAATGGCAGTGTTAGGTTAACAGTTGGACTTGATGATCTTAAAGGTCTTTTCCAACCTAAACATTCTATGATTTTATGAAGATGTTTCAAGTCAACTCAAATATTTATGAGTAGGAACCCATATGAGACTTGAGGGTCTGAAGGAATTGTGTGTAGAGTACTCTTTTTGGTAATCATGACAGAGATTTTGTTTTAATAGCGCAGCACTACTGAGGATCAAACTACTAAGAGGAAGAAAAAACCAAAACAGTAAAGTTTTGTCAGCTTCCCAGACTAACATGTCAGAGGTGGTCAGAAACCGCAAAACTGTGATTTGGGTTTTGCATATTGAAGCAACATTCTGAGCAGAATTTGGAGAGGATGTTACTCAAGTGGGTGAATACAGAAGCAAAAGGAGCTGGTTAGCAGAATTTTGAAAGAGGAAATGAGTGATACAGAAAGAATGCCTAAAACTAAGTCAAAGCCAGCAGTGCAAATTTCTGAAAAACTTCAGGTTAACTTATGTGGTGGTTTTTATTAACTTATTTATACGGTGTAAAGAAAAATTTTGTATCGTTTCCTAGGTTCTGTGCAAGTGGTGACATGGAATGAACAGTATCAAAAACTGACTACCAGTGATCAAAATGGACTCATCATTGTGTGGATGCTGTATAAAGGTATTCTACAGGACAAATTTGAGATGGAATAATAGTCTATGCTGTGAGAGATCTTTTTTCTTTTCTTTCTTTTTTCCAACAATTTTTTCAATTTTTTTCACACTTCATCTTGCAGATCGTAAAGCTCAAAATAGATTTAAAATAATTTCCAATTTTTTATTGTAATACTCGTCTACGTTTTTTTGTAGTGTAGTCACAAATAAAAAGGCATTTGTCCTGCTGAGCTGCCGTAGGAGAAGATATCAGTTCTTGGCCATAGGCTTGGTAAACTGCTCTAAATTTCTTATTTTCTTTTCTCTGTTACTTCCCTTGGAGGAAAATAGTATATTGAACAAAAAAAAAAAAAAAAAAGCACTCCTTCTTTGTGTGGGTTCTGTCCTGGGTATCATTGTAATATTTAAATAGTTCTGCAAACTGCGTCAAGCACAGACATGCTGGCAGTACCTGGAGTACTGCGTCCAGCTCTGGAGCCCTCAGCACAAGAAGGACATGGAACTGTTGGAGCGGGTCCAGAGGAGGGCCACAAAAATGATCCGAGGGCTGGAGCACCTCTCCTATGAGGACAGGCTGAGGGAGTTGGGCTTGTTCAGCCTGGAGAAGAGAAGGCTGCGGGGAGACCTGATTGCGGCCTTTCAGTACCTAAAGGGGGCCTATAGGAAAGATGGGGAAAATCTTTTTAGTAGGGCCAGCTGTGACAGGACAAGGGGTGAAGGTTTTAAACTGAAGCAGGGTAGGTTTAGACTGGCTATAAGGAAGAAATTCTTTACAATGAGGGTGGTGAAACCCTGGCAGGGGTTGCCCAGAGAGGTAGTGGAGGCCCCATCCCTGGAAGCATTCAAGGCCAGGTTGGATGGGGCTCTGAGCAACCTGATCTGGTTAGCCGTGTCCCTGCTCCCTGCAGGGGGGTTGGGCTGGGTGACCTCTAGGGGTCCCTTCCAACCCAGAACATTGTATGATTCTGTGAAGTACAAGAACTTAGCAACCCTGCTTAGAATATCAATTAAATACTTTCATAAAAGCAATCAGAAATGTTTAATTATGGCAGTGAACTAATACGACTAACAAGTGTATTGCTCTAACTGGCTTTTATTGTTCCTGACCTTTTCACACATACATGTACTTCTTTGGTACACTTAAATTCAGTTGAAAGCTAGCAAACCTCTTGATCAAGTTAACCACTTTCCAGCACAAGTGGGAAAGAAAAAGAAAGTGAAGGGTTTTCTTTTTCTCTTGGGGATTTTTGTTTAATGAAAAACGGAAACAAATAAAATCTCAGCTCAGCTTCTCATTTCAGGAATAAAGAATACAACTTGATTAGTCTTTCTGCCTGATATGTGGTGGCTACTGTCACATAAATAATCTTTTAGTTTTGGAAAAGAATCAGTAAATTCCTCAAGACATATTCTATCAAAGATGATTGTTCTCTCCATTTATGTTTCCTAGTGTATTCTTGTCAGTTCTGAAATTACCTAAACCCAGATCTCTTCTTATAGGGCCCGTCTTGGACTTTGGCTCCCCTCTCCCATTCCTCATTGTCCAGTGCTTTTTGGAAATAAGCAGCTCACATCTGAACACTGGGTTTCTCCATAATTGTGTCTGTGTAATGTGTACACTACAGTGTAGTCTTGCTAGACTTTTACAGAAAGGGTGGAACAACTTTGGTTTTAATTCCTTTCCAAAATTCATTGCTTCTGTATCTTTTTGTTGTATGTTACATTGCAGAGTCATATGTGACCTATGGTCTCATGTTTACTTATAAGCAGACCATTCTCAGGTTTTTCCATTTCATTGAACACCTAATTTGATTGCTTGGTAACTTTTATAACTTTTTGTGTGTCTGTATTAGGTTTTACTTGTTTTTTGGTTTTTTTTTAACAAATTCAAGAATTCATATTGCTAAGAAATCTCATTATCATGATTTGCAGATCTTTTTAATCAAGAGTAATTTTACTCTTTGAATGCAGTGATTAGCATGTACCTTGAATCCACTAGAGGATTATCAAATGAGAAGCATAACTCAGTTTTTCATTGGTCCTAATAGGTGCTTGGTATGAAGAGATGATTAACAATAGAAATAAATCTGTTGTTCGAAGTATGAGCTGAATGCCGATGGACAAAAGATTTGTATTGTATATGAAGATGGAGCTGTGATTGTTGGATCAGTGGATGGTAAAATTTAAGCTCTGCTAATCGTTGTGGTATTACACAGATTCTGTTTTCGGTATCGTGTACATAGTGGCTCTTTCTCTGGATAAATACAATTAACAGTTACTTTCTAATTGTTGCTTTGACTTTCCTTAGCTGTTTCAATTTTTACATTGGTAACTTGCATCCTATTTTTAATTCTGTGGTATATTTATTAAGTAAAATCAATGCTCTGTTACAGGCAATCGCATTTGGGGAAAAGACTTGAAAGGTACCCACCTGTGCCATGTGGCCTGGTCCTCTGACAGCAAAGTTTTACTCTTTGGAATGGCAAATGGAGAGATTCACATTTATGACAATCAGGGAAATTTTATTGTAAGTTCATGGTGGTATAATAAAGGTATTAACTTTAACAGGCATAAAAATTTACTTCCTCTTGATTTCTTTCATGTTTGTTTAGTCAGTGGACTTCAGTACTGAGAACTGCACAAGGTCTTGTGCACAAAGTTTTTATTCAAGATTGTGCAGCTGCAGCTCTCTAATATAAATCTTTATTTCTTATTAGCTAAATGAATATCACTTCAACTAATGCCTTTTTGCCTTGAATAGTTAGTGAAAATGTAAATATATGTATGGTGATACTAATTAAATTAAATGAAGCTCATGTTAAAAGTACTAGCATGCTTTTAGAATAAAACAGTAGTTTTATTTTCCTATTGCTCCTGTCATTCTTTATTAGATAAGGAATGTTACGTGCTTCAGGGAAAGCCTGGTAATAAGTAGAAAAATGAAAGGAAGTAACTATAATATTGCTGCATTCCTATAACTTTGGTTTACTTACTTATTTTTATCTACTTACATGGAATATTTGAATTATGACTGTGACAAAATGCTAAACAGAAGTAAAACACTGACTTTAAAAAGAACAACGTACTTGGAACCATGTTCTTGACTTTTAGATGTCTATTGTGGTGAATTTTCTTCTTCCCTTCCGTACGAAAGTGCCTGTTACTCTTCCTGTTTTCTTTTCTTTAACCCTCCATTGTATCTTTCATTCTTCCCACTGTGTGAGTCATGATGTTTCTAGCATGTGCTGTAAATTACTGAAATTCTTTAAATAAGTTGTTGTTGCCCCCCCCCTTTTATCAACAATATGTGTGGCTGTCTGCGCTCTCCCCCTCCCTGTCCTCTTCTCCCTCCCTTCATTCCATGACTTATCTGGTAGACCTCCTCCAAGTGATCCAGGTGCACTCTTACCTTTCAGAAAAAGCCCCTACCCATGTTACCAGATGTACAGGGCTAATTATTACAAAAATAAACTTATCTTAATTGGTGTTCTAATTTGGACACTTATTTTTTCCGATTATTTTTATGCATTATTCAAGAGATTTTTATCAAGAAAAAGCTGACAAAAGGTTTCTTTTAAAAAAGAAATCTTGTGGCCAGGAATGGTTTGAAATTATTTTTAGTTTTTGCAAAGTTCCAGTGGGCTTCCTTGTGTGTGTGTGGTGGGGTTTATTGTTTGTGGTTTTTTTGTTCTCTTTGGTTTTAAGTTGCTTTTCAAAGAATGAAAATGCCAACATTAAAGTACTTTTTTGTAGTTAAAATATATGTCTTTGTGTGTCTGATCTGGTTTTTAATAAGGAAGTTTTTCAAAATCTTAAAATTTTGAGAATGTGAAAATTTTTCTTGGGACAGGAAAAAAAATTGCATAGACATCTGTTTTTTTGCAAGGTATCAGTAGAGTTATAAGTTGTTCATCTAAATAGCATGTTGTATATGACTTTACATAATTAACCATTCTTCTCTAGGTGAAAATGAAGTTGAGTTGTTTGGTGAACTTAACTGGAGCGTTCAGTATTGCTGGAATACATTGGTATCACGGCACAGAAGGCTACATTGAACCAGATTGTCCTTGTCTTGCTGTCTGTTATGACAATGGAAGATGCCAGATAATGAGAGATGAAAATGACCACAGTAGGTACAAAATGTGGGGTGCCAATTACTGAGCTGCTCTTGACCCAGAACGTCTACTTGTGTTCATGTTCTTAATGTTTATTTCTTAAAAACTAGATCCTGTTTTGATTGACACTGGTATGAATGTAGTATGTATTCAGTGGAACCACTGTGGAAGCGTATTGGCGGTGGCAGGGTCCCTAAAAGCAACTTGTCAAGATAAAGATGTAAACATTGTGCAGTTCTATACTCCGTTTGGTGAGGTAAAAATATTTAATGTGCTTATATAACTTAAATGTTCTTTTATCTTAGTGTGTTTTGTCTATGTGATCATTACTGGTGGAATTTGGATGCCAAAATGTAGGTGTTTAGTGTGCTTTGAACTATCACAGTCCTGTTTTTTCTTTCTCTCTGACAAAAAAAAAAAAGAATTGAGGCAAAAGAACACTTTATGGTAACGCACGTTAAATATCTCCCCCTTTGTTTGCAGGTGTATTGTAATTGGGAGTCATTAAAGGGTACTGTAAAGAAGATCTATGTTTGGTTTTCATCAACTATCAAAACTGGTTTTTATGTATTTTAGAGTGGTTTTGCTGTGATAAATTCAGTATCTTTTTCTTTCCTTGCTTTAAACAAGCATTTGCGCACACTGAAAGTTCCTGGCAAACAGATATCTGCCTTGTCTTGGGAGGGAAGTGGACTGAAAATTGCACTAGCTGTCGATTCTTACATATATTTTGCAAACATTCGTCCAGATTACAAGGTATGTAGTAATGTTTCACTTAGCTGTATTAATAAGTTTCCTCTTATATATTCTCTTTCTGAATGGGTTGAAAAAGTAGCTTTCTTTAAGATATAAATCAGTGCTTAATGTGATTACTGTTTGATCAACACTACTGACTTGAAGTTTTAGTGGAGCGTGAGCGTCTGTCTTGGTGATGGAATCACTTAGCCATTGCTTTTATAATGAATTTGTGATTTTATTTTCATATTAAGGAAATGTATGCTTTGTTAACGTTAACAGAATTGGGCATGATTCTAAGTTTGGTAGTAACTGAGGCTGTCATATAGGTAAGGTTCCAGTGTTTTCGTTGCTGAGTGGGCTAAGTGATAACAGTGAGAATTGTTTGAGCCTTACTTTTCCTGCCACTTTTTGGTGGTGAATTATTAGTTTGAACCAGGAGAGTTCTGTGGAAGCCTGAACACAGTAGAAATGAGTGCAACCTGGTAGGCGTACTTCCTACTTAGATTTCAGTTCCCAATATACTTTTTACAAGCATGTATGTGGCTAATTCTAAATAATGTTTTTATCTTGTCTACCATATAGGTTTGTTTGTTTGTTTTAAAGAGTTAGGACTATTAAGTAGCAATTATTGTCCAGTAGACAGTATTGTATACTTTTTTTTTTCCCAGCACAGGATATGTTCCTTAATCATCAGTGCGTAGCCACTTGTGATTTGAGAGCGAGAGTGTAATCTGAGGAACATACTGCAGCTATATTGAAATGTATTGTTCCACTTGGTTGTGCAAAATCATTGGTCAGGGGCTTATAAACACAAATCGGCTAGGAAGCAGTCTCAAATAGTTTGTTGTAAATCTGCTGGAAAAGACTTTGGAAATTTGAGCTGGAAATTAGCCTTGCAGGAAATGCTACCTAATGTTTATTCTGGGAAATGTGTAACAGCTGGAACACAGGCCTATTGCTTTTTCTTAAACTCATCAGTATCCATGTGACCATGTGTATCTCAAGATCTGGCACAGTTTGCAAATGAATAATATTTTGAAACCTTAGTTTTAGAACTGTATGTGTAAGCTCTTTTTTTTTTTTTTCCTTTTGCATATTTCAAGTGGAAAAACATGTACTGAAATTAATTTATTTCTGTAGCAAAGAAACTCTTAACCTGGGGGTAGTACACTCAGTTTCAGTGTTAAATATTTTTATGGTGAATGATATGTGTTGTCCTTCAATAAATAATACACATTACTATCACTATGTTCTTTCTGATTGTATCAGTGACTCCTTTTTAGGAACTAGATATTCTAAAAGGTGACAGTCATTAAATAGTAGGGATGCAAAACTGTAATTAATTTAGTCTGGATTGGAATTAACGACCTGGAGATTACCAGTCTCTGAATAATCCTGTTTCCTGTATTTTTCAAGTATTACCATAGTAAGAGAAAGGGAGTTCTAAATTAATATGACAGTAAAAACTATGAATTGAGCTGATCTCTTTTAAACTGTTCATAGTTTACATGGTATCCTTTTGGAGTTGTGATACTAATTTAGAGTCTAGCTCTAGTTACATTTCTTCTGGTGTATATTACCTTGTTCAAATCTACGTTGCTTTTCGTTTTATACCGTCATCATCCAGCATTCTGGGATCCTTTTCTGCTTCTTGAAATCAGTTCTTGGATTTGACAAGCATGATTTACAGTGTACTGACTTGTTACCTCACAATTTACTCTTTTCATATAAATTTTGAGTATTCAGAATAGTTTAAGTTCCAGTTTGCATCTCTGGGAAGGATCCTGTAGGTAGTGCTCTCAGTTGTCAAAAACTACCTTTATTCCAATCCTTTTCTTCTTCCTGTATCCAAAATGAGCTTGATTTTCTTGAAAATCCAAGCAGGTCATATCAGCTGGATCCATCTTCATTTGCATGCCTATTGCCTCTCTGAAAGATAATAAATAATAATAACAATAATAATAATTGAATGACATACAACTTCCAGGGCTAAAACCATGACTGTCCAGTGTGTTGCATTTATCCATGTCCATATAATTCCATTATTTATTACTATTTTTTTTTTTTTTTTACGTCTCTACCTTGCATTGAAGCTGGATTTCCTGATTTGTGATTCCCAGAATCATAAAGCTTTTTACACCTGCCCACTCCTGTTCCTCTGGTTATGTTCCACAGCATCGCGTTTGAATTCCTGTAGAACTCTACTTGAGTGAAAACCGTTGGGTTCTGACAATTTATTACCATTCAGTTTATAGATCTGTTCTAAAAGTTCTTTTGCTGATACTTTAATCACTTCGGTTTCATTCCCTGTAGACTGTGGAAATCTTTCTGGCCAGCTCTCTAACAAGCTTTATCTTCTCTCTGTAGTAAATGCTGATGCAGAGAATTCTATTAGTTTTTCTAGAATTGCATCATCATCCTTAAGTGGTTTCCTTTAGATCTCATTTGTTTGTCAGTTTCTCCTCCTTTCTGATAGAAAGGCTTTTCATTATTAATTTCTATAACTTAAATCAGTTGAAAGCGATAAAATACATCTTCATGGTTTTTACAGTGTTTGGATATTCCATTCTTTTGCCTTTTTGCCCTTTCTCCTACTTGTCACATGAATTATTATATTCTTCTGGGGGGAAGGGAGAGTTTTTCTCATGTTGCTAATATGGAAGAGGTGATGTGAGTTATTATAGTGCTCTAATATAATTGCTTATTTTTGTCTGCTTCAGGAATTGCACTGTTTGAGGTGTTTATTGTATTTCCCTTGGGAAATCAACTTTGGGTTTCTAAATCAAGAGTTACAGAGCAAGCATTTTCACGGCAAAAGCCATCATCACAGTGGGTATTTCTCTGTGCCCACCGAACAAGGAAGGAACAAGGGGAAGTGAGATCTTGTCACATTTTTGAGGTCGATCCTCCAATTCTGATTGCGAAAGGTTGTTCTGCATGATGGGAAGGCTTCTTTTGATAGTTTAATGTTATGCAAATAACTTATTACAGAGCTGTGTTCATATACTTTTAATCAATCAGTTCATCACTTGACAGGTAAAGAATACTGAATACTGATTGTGTTTATGAAATAAATTCTTTCATAGCTGTGAACAATTTATTATTGAATTTTTATAATTTCTGGTAGGTTTTATCAAAATTTTCTCTCTTGGCAGTGGGGTTACTGCTCCAATACGGTTGTTTATGCGTATACCCGACCTGATCGTCCAGAATACTGTGTAGTCTTTTGGGACACAAAAAACAATGAGAAGTATGTGAAATACGTCAGGAGCTTGATTTCCATAACAACTTATGGAGACTTCTGTGTTCTAGCAACTAAAGCAGATGAAAATCAACCTCAGGTAAAGTCTGTCTTCTAATTTTCATTTGAAACGCTCTGTTCCACATGTCAGTGCTTTACAGCCAGAATAAGGTGAAATGTAAAATTCTGAATCTGTCTCAGAGTGAGTCATTCGGTTGTCATTTGACAGAATGGCACCTGAATGGGCTCAGTGGTTAAAAAGAAAGAACCCCAACAAACAACAAAGCGGTAGCAAAAATGTGCAGAACTGATTAACTGCCTCTGTATTTTAACTCCTTATAGCCGTTAGTAACCTAAGGAAAACTGCAGCCTACAATATTTCTTTTAGAAATATTTAGAAGAGTTCTCCAAAGAAAAGCTAAAGCAGGAGAGCATCAGAATGGTAATGAATATTTAATCAGTGACAGGTGGAAAAAAAATAGGAATTTTTAGGTGATATAAATCACATGTTACTACAAACTGCTCTGTTTGTTTGTTTTAAATGTAGTGACAAATTATATGATTAATGTATCCTTTGGTTAATGTATGTTGGTTAGCGTGATGCTAACTGTTACATGGTTTTTCTTACTGTGTTCGCTTCTGAATTATTTTCTGTATCGCTTGTATATTGCTTACAAAGGAGGAGCATGAGACGGAGTCAATTGGTGCAACGGTAAAAAAATGCTTTAGCGCTGCTTTGCTTGGTTGTGCAATCAATGGTGTACTGTCATACGGATTGAAAATATGGTATACACGGCCAAAACCATTTGGTGAAACTGAGTGCAATAAAATCAGATTTTTCTGGGTTGTATTTTTAAACTAGGAAACAAACAGTGGAGGGATTTACTCTAACTTTTTTGAGCATAAAGAGATTTAATTTTAGCATCTGAAATTTACAGATAATAAGCATCTTTCAGTTCTTTCGAAATGGCTCCAGTGTAATTATTAACACGGGGGGGCGTCAGCTTTTAGGAAATGAAGGGAGCAAGCTTATCCCTTGGGTAGCAGTTCATTAGAGTTGCTTTCTGAAAACCAGATTTGTTTTGCAATAGATTTGGGTCATTAGAATTGTGGTTTCAGGACGGCAAAATGTGAAGCAATAGCTGATGGGGCAAAAAGGTATTGCAAGCGGATGTGAATGTCAGGAAGTTATGAAGAGCTTAATGTTGATACCCATAGCCAGGCTTGAGCTTTCTGCTTTGATCAAATCAGACAGTGCAAACTCCCTTGTCCTGGCACCACCCTGTGTAGCTCATGCAGCCTCTTAGATACTTGGCAGTCCCCGATCTACTGACTTAAGAGTTTTAGAAGTAAGTAAAAAGGGCACAAAAGAGAAATTAATTAAAGAGTGAATGTTGGGATAATTTACCAGAGAAAAATTAGTATAAAAATAAAGGAAATAAGCAATAAATAGTTTAAAAAGCCAGGCGTGGTTTCCTACAGAAGTGGAGGCTCAGCATATTTTTTGGAAAAGAGAAATTTGCGAATGCTGATGTAAAGTTTAACTCATGAACAAAAAAATAAAAATACTGGTTTTGAGAGGTGTTTATTGGTGGCAGAACCAGAAAAATATATTATTTAATTAAAAGAAATCCTTGTTCAGATCTTTTTTTCTTTAAAAGAATGAAGTTCATACACTAGCTGAAAACCTAAATTCTGCCATTCTTACATAATTAATAAGCTATCAACCTGCAGTTTGAAGGGGTGAGCTGTACGGTTGCTATAGTCTGCTAGCACAATTACATTAATTGTTCAGGAGATGAAAGAGCTATGAAGAACTAATTATCTTCCATTTCCTGGAGAGTCAGGATAACAGCTCTTGGGTGATTCAAGTTTTGGCAGCCCTGTTTGGTTTTTTTGTTTTTTTTTTTTTTTAAATCTAAAGACTTTACAGTAAAAGTTGCTACTTAATTTCCACACTTCTCATTCAAGACACTTTTATTTTCCTGTGCAGTCATCATGAAGCTATTTAGTCCTTGATTTAGGTCTGGAAAAAATAAATAGAATAATGAAGCATCGGTGTCTAGGTCAATTTTTATTTATTTGCATTTTTCTGAGTTTAACAGACCAATCTGAGGTATCTCTGCTATCAAAGCCCTCCTGAGCAGGATTACAAGGAGGGCAAAACTAACAAAACTCATCAGTTTTGTAGTATCTGTGATATTGCAGGGTGGAAGGATAGCCTTACTCACAATTTTCCCCATGTTGTAGCCCTCTTGGAGGTTCAACAAGACAGAGTTCTGCAAAGAATAGAGTAAGGGTCCTAACTTCTGGAAGTTAGTGAGGGGGTCTGCATCCTACTGGATTATCCTTTGCATGAACGGCTAGGTGAGGGTTGAGTCACTGAGAAATGGCGGGTGTATCGTGCTAATAAATAACCGCAGTGCAGTGTGTGCCCCGCAGAGCAGGGGTGGGACACTGGCTGTCTTGCCCCCATGTTATCTGTGAACCCTGCTTGGCAATACATCCTGCGTATTGTATTTTGTCTGGTAGATTTGCTCCTTTGCTTAAAACAGCTGGTCATTTTCTTGTTCTGTGCTTGGCTTCATTTCTAGTGCTAATTGGCAAATCTCTCATTACTCTCATGCTTATGGTGCTTTATGTTTACTGCAGTCATGGTCCCTCTGTTTTCTGTTGCTGATCAGCATTAGATTGTGTGAAATGTGGATTAGGAGATACACCTTCACAGAAAACCTTGCACAGTTTACTAATTTACAAAAAATGTGGTAGTAATGATACTTGCTTTTATTTCCATACAGTATGTGCTGGTTCTCTGCAATTCTATTGGCACTCCCTTGGACCCAAAATACATTGATATTGGTAAGCAATTTGCAGTAGTCTTACTCTGTTTTTTTTTCCTAGTCTTTATAATGGATTTCTTATGCAAGCCTGTTGTTCAATGAAATAATCAATGTGTGGTAACGCCTCTTGCGTGCAAATGCTGTGACCTTCTGTTCTATACGTGGTTGTAACTATGACTTTGTATTGAATTCATACTTCTACTTGGACTCTCCCTAAATGTAATAAACATGTAATCAGGGGTTCCCATGTTGTGAACTGTAATTTGTGTTGGAAATGACCTATTACTACTCTGTTAATAAAAATAGTGGTTTATAAAACCAGTCGTCTTCCTGGTAAAAATTGGCTATATTTAAACTGATTTTTCTAGTTAATACAAACTATTTACAGTAGAATTTTAAAAAATTGTTACTTTTCCTTTTTTTTTTTTTTTAAATGGATATTCTTTGGTGAGTCAGATTTTCCTTCACAACAGTGGTAATTCAACTCCTTTTTAAGAAAATGTACTTTTTTGAAGAGGGTGCTGTTTCTCAGAGCAATTAAAATAGTTTGATATGGACTTTCATTTAAAAATAACGTGTTGCTGCTTCCCAAATATCTTAAAGAAAAATTTTTCATATTTCAGTGGTGATAATACCTTTTTCTTATCATCATCCTCACAATTGTTTTGTCTAAATAGCCTCAGATCATAAATTAAAAATCAAATAAAAAAAAAATCAGAGGATTATAACAGAAGTAGGAAAATACCACTGAATCCTAAATAGAACTGAATTCCACGCTTTCCCTA